>NC_091829.1:73322293-73447293 GCF_038994185.2 Dermacentor albipictus | reverse complement strand
CGCGTAACAAGTGGACACATTACTCATTTAAACATGCGTGCCAATGCATGTGACGCGGCTATCGGCATAAGCAGTCTCCAAATGCTGGAATGCGTGCTCTTCAAAACGCTAACGATCCGCTGCTAATGCAGGACAACCGCTCACAGCAGACTGAACCAAACTCTAAACTAATGCACCTGAAAAGAACGCCTACACGGCAGCGTGAGGCACGTCGAAATGCCTGGTACTGGCATCGCAGTTGACCACATACGAATGGAACTGGCGGAAAAAATAAACAGAAATGCTCACCAGTATACGCGCGACTTAAATTCACATACGTGGATGGTTGGCACGATACTTTGTATCCGCGTAATTTCGGAGAACATATAATGCATGGACTGGAAAAGCACTCGATCGTGAGCTGAACGGCACATTTGTTATTTTCCTGGGGTGACGACAAGCCGTGAATAGTTCTCACGTCGTCGTCTACGTTGTATTCCTCCGTTAGTCGTAGCAAGGAATGGAAATGATGCAAACGCAAACGTATTCCAGTACACAACAGCACAGCACACTGCAGAGAAACTCCAACCACCGCAGCCGATTCCTCAAATACATTTGTTATGTATATAAGCTCTAAAACAACACGACTGAGCGTGGTGGCTTTGTGGTGTAATGGTTAGGATGTGTGCTTTGAATTGTATAGATGCGAGTGTACGTGGGTTCGAATCCACGTGATGTATAGAGCAATGTGGTTCTCCATAAGTGTGTGATTCCGTCGACTATTGTGTTCTAATTAGATTATGTGTCTCCTGATTGTGAAATATGCGAAAATATTTGCGGATTAAATGTGAATTAGCTTTTTTTTCTCCGCAGTGGCGTTCGGGACACATACGCATAGGCCGATTACGAGCCGTCACGACTCCTGGTAGGCAGCAAATAGCCAGGAAAAATGACTTTAAAATCCTGCATAACATTGCTCACGCCTATTCTGAAGGCCGCTTGGAATTGGGCCACTGAGTCTGAGGAGCCGCCTAGAGAACGGTGTATCAGCGACCCTAATTTGATCTGATTTCCTGCCTGCATGCGTGGCCAGGACTTCGCTAAGAGGGTATTGGGAAGAGTAGTTGCACTCTGTTTGGGGGAGTAGAAGTACTCGGTCTGGTGGAGTGCCATTACCCCTACGGTGAGAGTATTACCACTCTGCGGAAGAGTACTAGCACTCCCTGTGGGAAGAGTATCATCACTCTGCAGAAGAGTACTAGCAATCCCTTGCGGCGGAGTAACAAAACTCTGTCAACAGGAGTTGACCTACTCTCTCTCAAAGAGGGTCGATCTACTCTCGAAAAGAGAGTGAAATATGGGACAAGCCGCTACTCCCTCAAAGGGAGTGCCCGGCACTCTCTTAGTTTTTAGAGTGTAGCTTCGACGAAGGTTATAGTGATGCGAGCTTTTTCACGTGAACCCAATAAGAGACATGCGCAAAGCTCTACTGAGCGCACGGCTTTTCTATCAATATTACTTTTCCGGCAGTGTCTCCAGCAGTGGGTTTACTATTTACATGAGTGACGCCTCTGAAAGCCGCTTTAGTTAGCTACTACAATGCGTAGGCCGTTATGAAACTTTACAAAAGTACGGCCAGCAAAAGACAATTGGGAAGACGCATCGGAAAAACTATTTAGTCGTGAAAGTTTATTCACGGAAGCATTCCACGGCTTGAAGGGGTCCTAAGTGCGATGAAAAGTTGCCGTCAATCGCGATGACTTGGCTTACCCGCCTTGGCATCGAGTTGTAGAGCGCCGCCGCTATAGCTTCGGACGTCCGCGCAGCGCTTCCCACCATCCAACTTTTTGCGCGGAGGTGAAAGAGTGCGCGTCACCGCAGCCGCCGTTGCGGCTACTTGCGTTATGCCGCCTGAAATCGAGCAGCGGTGGACGCCGGCGGCACGCATTAATATGAAACACAAGTTGAATATAAGCAAAACAACAATCACAAGGTGTCTTCGTTCCTTCCGTGTGCAGCGCTTTGATGCGCTGCGGCCGCCCGCCGCTGCACGACAGCGCCATCTGCTGGACTACCGGCGACGCATGGTCCCCTTCGTCGCGACCGTCAGCAGCAGAGAAACCGAATGGTGCACTAGAAATTTATCAAGCGTGACGAGACCCTGCGTGACAGTGAAGGCGAAGTATGGCGTTACTCGGGGCACTCTCATTGTCATCGCGCGGAGCTCGACAGCAGCGCCCCGGTGTGGCCCCGCAGCTACTCCGGCCACTTGAGCCGTGGTCGGTTTACTTTTTTTGGCCGACAGTACGTATAAGGACAACGTGAAAAGCTCATTCCGTGTATATTTTAGAGTTTTAGATGGCCATTTAATTAACATTTAGGCATTTTTTATCGTGCGTCAAAGGATACCCTTGGAGGCGCCTGAACTAGATTCCGTAACCATAAGGAAGGAATGGGGCTGTGCGTCGTCCATACTGCAAAACAATGAGAAAACCGGGGACCATTCTGCAATGACACCACCAGTATAAGCTGTGATCGACCGGCGTTCCTTGCGTGCGAAATTTAAACATGTTGTGCAGAACTGTCTGCATTCATAAACTAAAATGCTCTCAAAACAATTGAAATTTGTATCATTCCCCCCAAAATAAGCACTACAAATTGTTAGGATCCATCATTCACTCCTTCTAAGCTTGCACGTTTCCAGCCACACATCATGCAGTGTTCCTTATCGTCTGCCCAGCATTACGGTTACAGAATACAAACAAACACTCGTCCACTCGTCCCGTTTGGTAAGCACGCATATGTTTCTAGTATCTCGAAGCACACGACGATAAGAAGACAGAAAGGAGCACCTCCACTGTGCCTGGTGGGTTGCATGGGATTCCTGCAATGGCAGTTGCCATGGCTGAAATCCGTGGCACGAAAGGCCGTGGCAGAAAAGGCGGTCGCCAGGTTTCACCGAAGAAAACAAACAAACGCGCTCAGACACACACGCTCGCACACAGAAGCACAAAGATATTTACTAATGCAGCGTTTCTCGGGCACCTAAAGAATGTGCGAACACGGCAGGAAAAAGCACAGCAAGCAATCAGCGAGCTCCGTACGTACAGGGTGGTCCTTTGTGAAAGGCAACACGCGAGCGCGTGGCCCGTGTTCTGCGGAGGCTGCTTAGAGCGCCAGCTACAGGCAGCAAAGGGAAGCACGTCCGCTTGTAGCGCCATCTATTGGCGGCCAGAACAAGCAGAGGCAGACGGCTGATAGGGGAGCAGCTGTGGTCTGCCTCCCAAGCCAGGTGGATGCGCAACAGTCGGGGTCTGCAACGCAGCTTCTGCTGCTAGCAAACCGCATTTGGTACGCCAGCACATTGGAAACGTGGAAGGATTAACATTTGCCAGCTAGTTATTATGCAATCTAAGCGTATTTTAATGCGTAAGCATGCTTTGGCGAGTACCGCAGTAAGATCTGTCCGCCACGCGAAAAGTGTAATGCTTTATATCTGCACGAAAATGAGTAATCTGGGACGTTACGACATTTAATCATTCTAATTGTGTAAATGTATATGATTGGTAGCTTTACAAGTGATGAGGAAGAATTAAAGAAAGAGTGATTTCAAGAGAAGAACCATAGCGATACATAGCGTCCGCAGAAAATGCATGGGGAAGCCTATAGTCGTTGTGCGCCGACTTGAAGTTTGGGTGTAGGCCAACATAAATATGGGAATGGGCAAATTTAAATTTTGGGATGCGTCATGGGTGAACTTGAAATTTGGGGGTGGGCTTATGCACACAACGACCACTCCAGTAGAGTTTCTGTGTACTTTTTAGCAGTACGGAGCCATGGCTACCCACTCCCACCATAGCATCAATAAACCTCGCCTGATTCGGAGCGGTTTAGGAGAGAAATGCACTAAAGTGAAACTTTAGCTTAGGTAAATAAACTTAATTTTGTTATTCATTGTTCAGGCTTAGGTATTTCTATAATGGCGACGTTGACCTAATTACTTGAATTGCTAGCCTTAGTTAAGGTTATGACAAGGACATCTATATATGTAATTAATAATTATGTTAACTAATCAGGTCTACATAATTTCAAGGTACCCTTAATTCTTTAATACACTTCATTGATTGAACCTTAGTAACTTTTGATTAGTCTAAAAGTTTACCATGAATTGATTTTATTAGCCTCAGTATTCCTAATTGCCCACAATTAAGCGTCGTTACACCTGATTTTATCGTAATTAATTTTATTAGTCTTTATTGACCTTATTTCCACTTATACCTCTCAGTACTGACTATGTATAGTCAAAATCACAGATACGTAGTCATAAGGCATTCTCATTTACACCGCCATAGGGCATCATGCCCACCTATGCATGCAGTGCATCGTGCCATGGTTTGCAGACACAAAAATAGAAGAACGGACGGACGGACGGATGGATAGTCTGTGGTCTCAAAGTGAAACTGATTGCATTTACCACTGGGTACTACGTGCCCAGCCTGCTCAGTCCGAGTGATGGATAGGCACATGCTTACCATCTAGTATTGTAGGAGTTGAGGGACGGACTCCGGATGAAAACCAAATTTGGGAGGATTTATTCTACATTATATACAAGGAGGTGAGCGACAAGTAACATTCGTACAGTCATTACGGGCCGGCAGCAACTCGCACGCTGCGGCCCGCGGCAAGAAGTTCGAGATAGGTCAATCAGGGAATCAGGGAATGTTCTCGTCTCTCTCGGAAGGCTTCTTATAAACCCTTCGAGCACTGTAAGTCACGTCATGTTTGACCAATAGGAGAGTCCGCTCAGATGACGCCATTTTCAGCCAATGGTAGGCGCCCGTGTCGCGGTGTCACACCTGGCGGCTCTCTGCGGTCTTGCCTCGCAGTCTGGCAATGCACTTCTTCTAACGCGGAGAAGGGGAGGGCTGCTCATGCTCCATTGTCCGAGGCCCACCTGCTCCCGGTGCTACGGCCCCACAGCGGTAGCAAATGTCTTCTTCAAAGGCGAAGAGAGGTACGCTTGGGCCTTCCCGGCACGTCTGGCTGTCACGGCGCATTACCGCCGTCTTGGTTTGCACCTGTCTGGTGCTCCTCTGGAATGTGCTTTCCTGCTTCTGCATTCCTCAATCAGCTGTGCTGCGTTTCGAAGTGGTTTGGGGAACTCGAAGTAATCGCAGGAAACAGCTCCATACCTAACAGTGTGCACAAGTCCAGGCTTCCAATCGGAACACTCGCGTCTGCTACTGCAAGCCGGCCTCCGCTACAATGTCGCAACCAGCTATGACCGCTGGATACGTGATAACAAATTCCACAAAACAAACCTTCAATTCATGCCCAACACAGGCCTCAAAGCACACATATAATTCAGATTTATAGGTTAAGAATTAGGCCTTCGCCGAAATTTCTCATTTTAATATAAAAAGAAACAGTGCTGGACCACAATATAAGACTTTTATCATCCTTGTTTCCCAGAGCCTTCGGAAACTTCTACGTCTCTGCGAGTTTGGATGTGGCAAAAATAGGGCTCATTGCATATTTATTTATTGCAGAAAATTTTAAGTATGTTGCTGTGATTAAATTTCGAAAGAAAACTGGTCGAACGCACTCTCCATCTTTTTAACAATTATGCGCTGTTTGTACCGCTACCCTACTTCATTGTTGAACTAAACTAAACTTTAAAATAGTCCCATGCTGTGGATAATGCGCAGAAGAAATCAAAAGCATAAGGTTTAGCCACAAGCCTTTGTCGTAAATTTCGTATTCAAGCAGCGCGGGTGTGTTTCAAGTGTGTTTTCCGAACAAGGGGCTGCATAATTTAGTATGCTTTCCGGAGACAAGTATTGCTTGTCTCCGGGAAGCATACTCCGGAAATTACTTGTCCCCATCAGGTCATGCCAAAGAGCTTAAATTTCAAAAAGAAACGCCGTTTACCGTTCTCCACGGGGGCGCCGCGCTCCCACCTAGAGAGTCAGCATAAATATCGCGCAACTGCGCCTACGTACGTCGCAGCGCTGTGACTTCGCTCATAGTGACACGTGACTAAAAAAGTTGTTCAAGGCGGCATCGTTTATTTGCGTATTAGGTTTCTTAAACAGGCGACTTAGAGTTTAGAGAAATAATGAAACATACAAAGCGCATGTCTGCATATCTTTTTATTTTTCGTGCCGCATGGCAAGAGAGATGTACTTCGGTTTAGTCTGCTTGTTCCCACTTCACGCAGCCGCGTGAGCAGAGAACGAAACTATGTCGTTTTCGACCGTGTTCAAGCGCCGAAATCATGCTCTTTATATCCTCTGACGCCTGCATCATTCCTCGTGATTACGGCTCTGATGAGGTGTTCTGGTGAAGGAGGCGTTCTCGCCCGCAGCGCGAAAAAAAAAAAGAAACGGAGTCGTTTGCGCACGATACCATCCCCGTAAGTTCTCCACTCAGCAAACACGCGTCAAAAAATAATAAAAGAAGACGCGGCCTGCGACGAATTCCTCACGCGATCCTCCGGCTCCGCTATCGGAGAGCGCAGGGAATTGATTTCGCTTGCGGAAGCTAGGCGGTGCATGTGAAGAGAATGTGCATTTTGGCGGTGATCCTCGGATCCTGCAATCACGGCTTAGCGTCATTTCGAATATTTCTGTCTCTGCAATTGTTGCAGCAGAACGCTGATTAGATCACACGTGACCACCTTCAACGTATAACTGAAATTTGCTGTGTGCCCGTCGAGAGGTTCTTTAAAAATTCCGCATACCGTAGCACTTTGCAGTCTAATCTAAGATCGCTTGCTTAAATACAAACTTCTTGTAAAATTAGTTCACAGTTTCGGCCGAAAAGCGAAGGCTTTGATTGTGATAGCAAAGTATTAGACTATACTACGCATAGCAAGGTTTCAAGTTTTATCGACTACATAGGTCACAGTAAACATTCTCTGATTAATTAATTAGCAAGCAGGATGTCACACCCGCGAATGCAACCACGAGCAACGCTGTCTTGATGCACGTTGGCAAAATGAGTCCGCGCTTGGAAGCTGGCGCTTGCTTGAACGCCTGTCCGACACGTGAGATTACGCGATCGCGTACACTAGATACGTTTAAAGATAGCCACGCGAAGCGATAAGCCGTCTGGGCTTGCCGAACCATGCACCCGCCGCAGATTACCTCGAAGATGCCACAAGCGCCAGGGAATGCGGTGAGCCACACGAAGAACCATGCACAACCAAAGGCGCCCATCTTCTCACCCCGTCTCCACACACGCACACACGCGCGCGCGCACACACACACACACACACACACACACACACGCACACGCACACGCACACGCACACGCACACGCGCACACGCACACACACACACACACACACACACACACACACACACACACACACACACACACACACACAGCATATTGGATAGCACAGCATAGCATAGCATATTGCATAGCATAGCATATTGCTTCCCACAGGCAGTATCCACAAGAGCATCGGGAGGAATTAAATTTTTTTTATCTTCGTTAGGAATGTCCACAAAAAGTGACGTCGAGCGATAGCAACGCTACGTGCCATTTCGTCTTAGAACAAGCGCCTAACTTGGATAGACCAGCTTACCGTTTTCTTTATACCAAACTTTGCAATGTTAGCAACCTACGCATCGGGACAAAATTGTCGCGTGCGGCTTCTTGAAACGAATATGTAGGCTGGCTAGGTACTAAGTAAATTCTGCAAGCTTAGGCCCTGGTTTTAGTTTGTCCTGAATATAACCGTCTGAAAGTCGTTTAAAAATGTCAGTCCGTTGAATGATTGCGTGATGAAGTCATCGATTCATTGCGTGACGATTTCAGGCCATGAGATTCTCACCGTACGAGCAATTAATCTTCAGATTTTTCCAACCGCGCTTTTCACGTCACCGAAGGAGTTTCAACTTTCATATAAGAAATTACAAACTACGTCTGCAACACTTTTCTCGCAACTACAGACTCTAATTCTGGATATTTTGCCTAGCTTACAATGTTACTTAAGGCACTTTAGGCCCCTCGGCAAATTTTCGCTGTAGACCAGCAGATGTAGTTACCCACGAAGGGAGCTTATTACTGTAAAATTATTTAAAATGGGTTCGTTACAATCAATGAGAAAAATTCAAATGTCGCGTTGGTGTGCTGGCAGAAGGCTGCAGCTTTACCGCAAACGTTCACACTCTGTCTCTCTTAGCCTAGACTGGTGTCTGCAAGTGTAACAGCAAACCTCTGTAGCACCTTCCCCTTCCTCGAACATAAGCATATTCATCGCGTGCCCCATTTTCTGTGTACTCTTTTTCGCTTGATTCACCTGATTCCCGCTTTGCCTGCTCACATCAGCTGCAGTTAGAGACCCCATCACGTTCGCGTCATTACCCTCGGCTCCCTTTTTTCCTTTCTATTCATTTTTTTTCTGCACGATATGTACCAATGTTGTGGTACATATCGTTCTGCGTCGATTGATATACATATGTCACGTGCCGAAATCAATGACGCTGCAGAGAGTGCGTCTTACGCACCAAAATTTTTGCTATAATGAGCTTGACTCTCTGGCAGAGAGCGGGGCTCCCCAAGAGGATGGTCTAGGGGGCTATGTTTCAAGTTCCAGCCCTTCTGGCTCCGTGCAGCCGCTTGATATTTTGCAAACACAATTAGCACTGCGTGATCCAGGCGTCCCGCTTGTCTATATTCCCCAGCCTTGTGAGGCACCCTTTGTAACAATGCTCCATACGTTTATGAATACGAATCCCAGCGAAAATGTCAAAAGTGCCGTAAAAGTGTTTCATAAAGCGCTGTCGCGTTTTGCTAGGCCACGGATAATTGGGTCTTCTCGATTCACAGCTTTTGTGGTATATAGAGTATCAATATACGAACCAATTACTTGAATGACGAGTCATCTTTGGATGCGCAAGCTCATTCGACACTTATATACGGTGCTGAAAAATTGGGGCAAGTGATGTCATTGACCTAAATATTCTGCGCCAAGACAGCCGAGGTGTCTTTCGCTTACTGCGTCACAAGTCTTGGTTGTGTGCCATAAAAGCCGGAATTAGTTGAAATGCGCCGCAGATTGAAAAAATTTCTTACCTTGGTGTAGTTCAATCATGCGTTGGCGCCGCGTCGAAGTAAACAACGAACGGAAGAAAACGCGAGCAGCATAAGAACCAGGCTACATCTAAAAGGTAACAGTCACCGAACAGGTGAACTTCACGTATGCAGCCGGACTCGCTCGCTTCGGTGGCGTGTCTGGCGCGTAACGCATGCATATGTCACGTAAGTTGTGCTGCTAAGTTGTTGCCAGGTAGGGCAATAAAAATAAATCACGAAGTATAAGTTCATTTATAGGCAAAATTTTCTGATTGAGCGGGAAAGAATAAAAAAAATAAAACGATGTTTAAACTCCTTTCACATATTTTTCCCCAATGCTCGCGTCAGCTAACGGCTGAGACTAACAGTATGCGTGGCGGGTTTCCTGTGGCCAGTAAGTTCATTTATGGGTAAACTGTTTCGTTTTAGCGAGCAAGAGTAAAATAAAATAAAACACCCTTTATATTCATTTCGCCTGTTTTTTTCGGTGCTCGCGTCAGCTAACGGATGGGATGAACACTAGGCGTGACGTTCCTCCAGTTGCCAGTTTTTCCCTAGTGTTCCCTGTTTAATTTATTTCTCTATGGTTAAACGGCTACGGGGAGAAGAATACATGAATTCTAGTACTTAACCAAGCAGAGACCAAGGGGGAACTGTCATTGGAGCCACAGCCTAAGGAAAAGCGCACTCTTGATACGTTAAGAAAAATTCATTGCACATCCTTTGTTTTTGTTTTTTTTTTGCCGTTTCTCCCGTCAGCTAACGGATGAGATAAACACTAGGCGGGACGTGTTGCCTGTTGCCAATGCTTGCCGGGTTTCCCCTCTTCTTTAATTTCTTTCTGTATTAGTAAGTTTACGTATTTAAAAAGCGGATACGTTAGATGCACTGTCCATGGAGCCAACTACGTGACGAAAAGCGCACTCTTGGCACGCTGCACAGAATTCCTTTCCCTTTATTTTCCGATGCTCGCGTCAGCTAACGGATGGGATGAACACTAGACGGGACATGTTGCCTGTTATTTATCATTGTGTGCCGGGTGTCTCCTCTGGTTTTATTTTCGTATTTAAAACGGAGGCTACTATTCCGGAACTGTCGATGGAGCCAGCTACCTAACGGAAAGCCCGCCGCTGATATGTTTCACAAACTCCATAGTTGCCCAAGCGCCTCAACATAAGTTGCCCTTCTGTTACCGAACCAAACTGCGCTTATGCAATTGTTGATTGAATAATATTAATTTAATATATCAGCCGCCCGCGTCTTTATATGGAGACCTTTTCTGCTATTGAAAAATGCTAGTCTTCTCGTTTCACTACACCAAGTATATTTTCGCGTTCACTACGTAGCTTATTAGCGCCCTGAGGCACAACATAATAAGGCTTTTACCGCTAAAAACATTACCCTAACTCTGCGAGAAGTGGCAACCGAAAAGGCACTGCCAAGTTCTTGCCACTCATTTCTGTCAGGCTCTCAAGAAAATATGCGAAAACTAGCATTTATACGATAACGTCCATACGGACAATATGTAAAGCTCATTCCGTGTATTCAAAAGCGAAATATCGAATGGCCACTTATAAAATATTTAGCAAATTTATATCGTGCGTTAAATGATGCCTTTGCAGGCCTCTGAACTAGGTCAAGCCACCATAATGTAGGGAGGCTCCGTGTCGCGTTGACTGCGCATCTCGTCCGAATAGCATCTCGTCGGCGGCGCATGCGCGGTTGCGCAAGGTAGCCGCGTGACGGCATCCTTGCAGTTGCAGATTTCAATGTATGGACGCAAGAGTTGGTTATATTAACTCCACAAGTGAACGTTGCTGCCTGTTTTGTGTGTGATGTCAGCTGCGGCAGCTTAGTGCGTAAGGCGTTTCACTTCTGAGCTCAAAGTCGTCCATTCAATTGTGACCACGATGGCCGAACGTCAACGGGAGCAAAATGGAAAAACGAAACGAAAAAAAATGAGAGCCAAGGAAGCCGCACGGGAGCAGCAGCTCCCAGTGGCCATCTAAGCGGCCCCAGGCCCGGGCCTCCCAATCGCCGGATTCCAAATAAAGTTCTCTCACTCAAAAGAAAAAAAATGCGCGTGTACTTGGATTTAGGTACACATTAAAGACCCCCATACTGGAAAAATCACTCTGGTAAAATCGCAATTGGTAAAATCATAATAGCGTTCCTCATAATCAAAGCGGGCTTTCGGCGCGTAAAACCATTACCATTTCTAGCGTTATGAGCGAGCAAAGTTCCAAAGCGTTAGTTTCCGCCACTATATATATTGTGTGGGCTAGTAGTGCTCTTATCCCACCCTGTGTCTCCTGCCTCCCCCTTCACCTTCCTAGGGTGGAGGAAGTTGTGGTTAAAAGGCTTCGTGCCGGCGTGGCGCTTACACCGACTACGGCATCAAAGTGGAACTGGTTGCATTTACCATTGGGCGCTACGTGCCCAGACTGCTCAGTGCCAGTGATCGATAGGCAGGTGCAGCGTACCACCTAATAAGTACAAGTCCAGGCTTACAATCGCAACGCTCGCGTATGCTACTGCAAGCTTGCCTCCGCTACAGTGCCGCATCCAGCTATGATCGCTGGATACATAATAACAGATTCCACAAAACACACCTTCGTCTAGTACTCTACACAGCCATCACAGTACATATAATACATATATACACATAAAGAATTGCGGTTTCAGGGCAACTCGTTATCGCAATAAAAAAACATAAAAAAGGGAAGAGCTCGAACACGTTATACGGTGCTTATCAATAACGTTTCCGAGTGATCTGGGAAACTTCGACGTCACGCCGTGTTTGCATGCGTCGAAAATGGGGCTCATCAGACGTTTGTTGCATGGCGAAAATTTTAAGTTTGTAGCTGAGATTACATTACTTGAGGAAACTGGTCCCACACTTAGTCACTCATTTTACTTGTTACGCATAGTTTGTACCATTACCGAAATTCAACGATGAACGAAGCAGGAAACTTGATTATATTGCTGGAAAAGAAGAGGCATGCCGTGGGTAATGCGTAGACGAAATAAGAAGTGTCAGACTTAGCCACCGCTTTTATAATAAATTGCGTACTCAAGCAATGCGAGAGCGTTTTAAGTGTGTTTCATGAACGGGGGGCTGCAGAATTTAGTACGCTTTCCAGGGATAACTATTACTGCCACCGATAATAAATTGCCTTCAAGGCCGGTCAAGGACCAGGTCTGGCCATTTTGAGCTAATAAGCGCACTGCATACTAGGCGCGCTAACGATCGCGTCTGCTAAGTATTGCAACCATACCCGTCGCGCAAACAGCTTAAAATTTTGAACCAAACGCGAATGCCGTTCTCCTGGCGAGCGCCAGCATCCCAGCGAGAGAGTCCACGTATACATCGCGCAAGTGCGCCTACGTACATAGCAGCGCTGGGACGTCGCTCATAGTGACACGCGACTACAAAAATTGTTCAAGGCGACGTCATTTATTTGTTTTTTTTACGTTGCTTCAATAAACGACTGAGAGTTTAAAGAAATAGTGAAACGAAGAAACCGAATGTGCGCATGTTTTTTTTCTTGTTTTTTTGTTTTTTACATCGTGCCGTATGGCAAGAGTGACGTACTTCCGTTTCGTCTGCTTGTTCCCACGTCACGCTGTCGCGCGCGCAGAGAACGAAAATGTGTCGTTTTCTAGCGTAATCCAGCGCCGCCGCCATGCTCCTTCAACCTCTCATGCCTAGCTCTTTGCTCGTGATTACAGCGCTGGTCAGGTGCTCTCGTGCAGAGCGCGCAAAATCGCCCGGTATGTGAAAGGAAACGAACACAACTGCTTGAGCACGAAACCGTCACCGGAAGTGCAACATTAAGCAAAACGCGACAAAAAAAAAAGAAAGTAGGCGGCAGGGCCCTCGAATTATTCGTCAAGCGACCCTCGGGTTAACCTATGGGAGAACACATGGAAAAAAGTTTGGGGAGGCTAGACGGAGCAAGTGGAGAGAGTGCCTGTTTTGGCGGCGACGCTCGCCTTCAGCAATCACGGGCTAGCGCCGCTCCAGATATTTCTATCTCTGCTATTAATGAACCAATTTGAAGAACTGTCGCGGCAGAACGCTCCTTAGAGGGCAAGTAACCACTTGCAATGTATAACCACTTGCAAGAGAGACAGAACAAAGCCGAAAAGCAGGGAGGTTAACCAGATGGGAATATCCGGTTTGCGAACCTACGCTGGTGAGAAAGGGGGGAAGGTAAATTGTAAGCAATGTAAGGAAGAAAGGGAGGAGCATACACATACAAAGAAAGGAAGGAGCATAGACATACAATTTGAGTCGGTCACCGTCCCCGCTTACGGTCACCGCACAGCAGTAGCTCTTGCAGCACTATAAACGTCTGTTTATGCTACAGTCGCTTGTTCGATTCTGTTCCCCTTAATAACTGCAACAATGCCCTCGTCGCCTTCCTCTGCGATCCCTTGTGATGTCGGCATTCTAAAGTAAGTTCCTCAGTTATAGGCCCTTGGTCAGAGCGCGCTGTCGTGATTGCGAGCGATCGTCTCTGTGAATTGTAGCGAGGACAGTCACAGAGAAGGTGTCGAAGAGTCTCCTCGCAACCACAGTCATCACACGAGGCATCGTCGACCCATCTGATTCGGTATGCAATACACTTAGTGAAATTCACTCATAGCCATATTCGACAAAGCAGGGTAGCTTCGCGAAGGTGGAGTCCTGCTGGAATCCAAAGGCGTAGAGAGGAGTCTAGGTTGTACAGCGGGTTGTTTTGAAAACTTCCTGCATTCCACAAGGAGAAGCTGATATCACGTGTGAGTATTCTATGTTTTCTAACGGCATATGTCATTTATGAAGGTATCGGTTCCTCTTCGTCGCCTTGAAGAGCCGACCGAGCAGCGTTATCGGTGTGATCGTTCCCTAGGACGCCGCAGTGAATTGGAAGCCATTGAAATGTCACGTGGTGACCCTTCTCAGTCAAGGTGTGGATTAGTTGTCTAATGTCGAATATCATTTGATCACGTAGTCCACGCCAAAGGACTCGTAGCAACGACTACAGAGCTGCTTCGAGTCCCTGAATATTGACCATTTTTGCGACTGTTTTTGGTGGACGAACTAACATATACTTGGCCCGGTGAGGATTTCTTGAAAAATTACGCATGCCATACCCCTGTGCTATCGAATTTAAGTATGCGTGCTTAAATACCAGTTTGTGTAAAAAAAAGAAAGCCACAGTTTGTCCGACAGCCAAAGCATTTAATTGTGATACCGAAGTGTTAGACAACTGCACATAGTAAGGTTCGTAGTTTTACCGGCTACGTAATTCACAGTAAATAATCTCTAACTAAATAAATTACGAAGCACGATGTCACGTTCACCAAGGCAAACATGAGCAACGCTGTCATGATGATCGTTGGCATCCGGAGTCAAAAACTTGGAGCTGCCTCTCGCGTGAACGCCTGTGCGACGCGTGAGTTTACACAACCTTCAACACCAGGCACGCTGCAAGACAGCGCATGTGAAGCGACAAGCCATCTCGCCTCGCCCAACTATGCATCCGTCGCAGATTGCCATCAAAACAGAGCACCAGGGAAAGCGCTCAACCAAACAGAGAGCCATGCACAGCCACGGACGCCCGCCTTCATTTTCCCTCTCCCGTCCGCCTTACCATCATACATACATACGTACGTACATGCACACTGTACTAAGGCAGAAAGATGGGCGAGTTGGAACGGGTGCATACTTAATAATACAGCGCGAAAAAAATGGAAGACACCGATTTAGAAAGACCAACGCATTCTAACTCGGCGTCTTCCGTGTTTTTCGCGCTGAATATTAGGTATTTACACACACAGGCGTACACATACACGCCGCCCCCCCCACACACACACGCACGCACACACACACTACGTGTAACGTGAGAAAGGGGTATGTATGGTCTTCAAAAAGCAATGCTTACAGTGGTGCTATCGTGCAAGGCAACTCTTCCTTCGGCGATCGCAAGGATATTGCTTTCCACACGCCATGGACAAGTATCCAGTGGAATTTAATTTCGTTGTGCTTTTGTTGAGCGATGTTCGTAAGTTGTACAACCTCGAGGGCCGATATAGAAGGGCATCTTATGGAAATGCAAAAAATACTTTGAAGGCGGACCTAAAATCAATATGCAATATTCACCGGTCGACTCGATGCCAACGACATGGGCGTTTGACAAAAGTAAACATCATGGGCGTTTTGCCATCCGTATTTATACTCGGAAAAAGTGACGTCGAGCGATGGCAACGTTACGCTCAATCTCTTTTTATTTTGTTTTTATTTATTTATTTATACATACTGCAACGCAGTTTGCGCTATAGCAGGAGTGGGTTAAGAAAATGTGCAGAAAATGCATAGGAGTATACAGCGGTAAACACAAGTGAACACTTTTACTAAAGAGCACTGGTGAAAGAATACACAAGAAGTTATACAAATGCTGCCAGGCATACCCATGCCTGATTATGCCCATACCCATACCTTGATTATGCATCTGGGATGGCGGTTGCAAAAATTTGGGATGAGCATGAGCGAATGGATCCAGGTAATGAATTCCAGTCTTCGATTGAGCGGGGAAAGAAGCTGAATTTGAACATGTTAGTACGTGTGTAGTAGGGTATTAAGTTTAGCTCATGATGTCTTCTCGTTGATGATCCCGGCGCGAAGTTAATGTAATTATCATTTGAGAGCCTAACTAAAGAATTGACAATGCAGTGCAAGAATTTTAATGAGTCGACACGGCGACGAGAAGAGAGCGTGTTTAGGTTCAAGGAAGAGAGTGCTGAAGAGGGCGAAAAGTCTCGATCGTAACGATGACATATAAATCGCACAGCTTTTTTCTGTATAGCCTCTAGTTTATTAATATCTAACTGCTTATGCGGGCTCCAAACTACAGATGCATAATCAAGAACAGGGCGGATTAGAGATTTATACATTTGTAACTTTGCGTCTTTAGGAGATCGGGTTAGCGTTCGCCTTAAGTAACCTAATTTTTTTAGCGCTTTACTGCATATTTAGTCAATGTGTTGGGACCACGATATGTTATGCGTAAAAATGACACCAAGATACTTATACTCAGAAACCTTATCTACTGTACGGCCATTGGACGATTAACTGAAAAGGGAGGGGGAAGATTTGTTGCAGAAAGACATCAGAACGGTTTTATTGAAATTAATGTTCATTTGCCAAGTGTTACACCAATTGCAAAACCTAGAAAACGACTCTTGAAGGCGATAATGATCATTAGAAGATTTAATGACTTCATATAGAACGCAGTCATCAGCATAGAGACGGATGTTAGAAGAGCAGTGAAGTGGCAAATAGCTTATGTATAATAAAAAAAAGAAGCGGCCCAAGGACGGAGCCTTGGGGCACACCTGATGTCACATTAACAGTAGCGGAGTCAGTCGAACTGTAAGAAACGAACTGGGAGAGAAATGAGAGAAAGCTTAAAATCCAGTTAACCAAATGAGGATTATTCAGTACAGCATTAAGTTTAGCAATAAGTTTAGAATGTGAAACGGTGTCAAATGCCTTCGAGAAATCTATAAAAATTGCATCAACCTGGTTGCCTACGTCAACGTTAAATGAAATGTCATGCGTGAACTCAAATAGCTGCGTTAACGTGCTAAAACCGCGCCTAAACCCGCGTTGCATGTTAGACATTAAATTATTTGATTCCAGAAAGAGCGTGATGTGCTTTTGAATGATGTTTTCCAACATTTTGCATGACTGTGACGTCAGTGAAATTGGTCTGTAATTCGACAAACACTACTTATCTCCAGATTTATAAAGAGGGAGCACTTTGGCTAACTTCCATGATGAAGGTACAGTAGATGATGATAAGGACTTTCTGAATATGACTGACAGATATTTTGATGACCACAAGGAATAACGAACAAGGAAGGCATTGTGTATCCCGTCCGGACCGGTGCGTTTCTTAACATCCAGGTTTTTTATAAGGTTGAGGACGCCTTCGCAGTTTATCTCAACGTCACTGATTGCTTCAGAAGAAACTATATTGGTAAGTGTCGGGACAAAGTTCTTATCGGAAACAAACACGGATTGGAAATACTTGTTGAATGCATCGGATATCACCGCCGGGTCGTTGGTGACGTCATTATCTATTCTGAAAGAAGTGGATGAAGCATCGCGAGGTAAAATGGAAGACCGAAATTTTCGTGGGTTAGTTCTTAACAAATTGTGTAGGCGAACGCGAAGAAAGAAATCCTTGGCATTTTGCAACATAAGATGGAGTTCTTTCTTTGCCTTAACAAATCTATCCAATGCCATGGGATCAGTGCCTCTTCTGGAACGCCTTAACCTTCGAACGCCACGGGACAAATGCAAGATATCGCGAGTCATCCAAGGAATGTTAGAATTTTTTTTCTTAGCTTTAATAAAGGGCACAAAAAGTTCGATACATGATTTGACAAGACGCTCAAAGTAATTAGCAAGGCAGTTGACGTCCTGGTTGTATGCAAGTGCACTAAACGTATCGAAATGATGAGATAAGGCATCAGTAATGGAGTTGTCGTCCGCACGAGTGAAATCAGGGAAACTAGTAAACGTGTAGGGGCATTTAGGAATTGGACAGGAGAGTGACACTAAAATGCCTCTATGGTCTGAAATACCATCAATTACGTCGCAAGAAAAGTCACGTTCGGCTAGGTTAGCGCTTGGTCTCAGCCGACGCAATGGTACACAGATGCGCTCAGCCAGACCATGCTAGACGCTGGCAGTGTTCCTTCTATTTGCACTCAAGACAAATGCGTGGGTGCAATGCCTGTTTTCAGTCGTTCAGAAGACAGAATTTTTAAGACACTAGATTCTGAGCTCCTTGGCGTTATCTTTCCCGCGTTTTGCCACCACAAGCAACACATTCCAGTCTTATCATTCCTGGCAATCGGTGGTCGCGTTTTCGCAAGCGTGAGTACCTAAAGAAGGTCCAGGTTGGGGTCACACAAAGCGTCATAAGCTTTCCCACTGAGACTGAGTAAACGCCAAACTTACTTTCTCACGACGGTCAAGCTGCTTTTCGTTGACTGTGTCACAACGCCAGGCGCGGTGAGCGTGCCTCGAAAGTATCTGAAAAATAACGAAATTATTTACAATAATTTTCTAGGTCAGAGAAAGCGCCAAAGCTTGTCCCAGTAAGATTCAGTGCACGCGAAACTTGCGTTACTAGACCGAGTGCGGCGAGCATGCGTAAAAACTACCAAAAAAGGTAAAATAATGTTGAGGTTCATAGAAAGCGTCGAAATCTTCTCCTAGTACGAGTTATTATTTCAAATTAACTACTCCAAGACAGCAGACCTGTGATTCGCTTAATGCGTCACAAGTCTCGGTTCCGTGTTATAAGAGTCTAAATTGGTTTAACTGGGTCGCAGACTGTCAAACGAAATTGCTCATCATCACAATGCACAATCCTAGTACAATTGTGCATTCGCGCCGCGTCGATGTACACAACGAACGCAAGAATACACCGGCAACATAAGAGAAAGCCTACATCCAAAAGATGGAGATCGCCGAACAGGCGAACTTCACATATGCAGCCGCCTCACTCGTTTCGGTGGCGTGTTGGCGCATAAAGCATGCATATCAGGCGTCTGTGCTGCCGCTAACTCGTTCCTATGTAAAGCACGAAAAAGAAATCCCTAAGTATACGTTCATTGAACGCTAAAACTTTTAAGCTTGAGCGGGAAATATTAAAAAAATAAAACGCTGTCTAAATTCATTTGACATCCCTTCTTTTTTTCGATGGTCGAATCAGCTAAAGAATGGGACTAACGCAAGCCGCGACGTGTTTCCTGTTCCCAGTAAGTTCATTTATAAAAAACTTTTTCGTTTTAGCGAGAAAGAATAAAATAAAAATAAAACGCCGTCTGAATTGATTTCACATTCTCTGTTGTTTTCCACTGCTCGCGTCAGCTTATCTATAGAATGAACACTAGGCGTGACGTGTTTCGTGTTCCCAATTTTTGCCGAGTGTCCCGTCTTGTTTATTTTTTCTTTCCCTGCAGGTAAACGAGTAAGCCGACAACTAAAATAATTTTACTTTGAATCAAGCGGTTATGGAACTGTCAACGGAGCCAAAACGTCAAGAAAAGCACACTCTAGGTATATTACACAAAACTTCTTTCACATTGCCTTATTTTTTTCCGATGCTCGGGTCAGCTAGCGGATGGGATGAACACTAGACTGGACGTGTCCCCTCTTGTTTAATTTGTTTCTCCATTATTCAGAAGCTTTCGTATTTAACAAAGCATCAGCAAGCATACCACTGTCTATGGACGTGTCCCCTCTTGTTTGTTTCTCCATTATTCAGAAGCTTTCGTATTTAACGAAGCGTACGGAAGACCTACACTGTCTATGGAGCCAGCTACCTAACGAAAAGCGCGCTCCTGATACTTTTCGCAAACTCCATAGTTGCCCAGGATTCTCTACATAAGTTTCTCTTCATTTCCAGAACGGAAGTGCGCTTATGCAATTGGTGATTAAATATTATTAACGTAAAATATCCGCTGACAATGTCTTTATAAGTACACCTTCTTTGTTATTAAAAAATGCTAGGCTTCACCTTTCGCTAGATGAAGAATATTTGCGCGTCCACTGCGTAGCTTGATAGCGCACCAAGGCAAAAAATTATTATGATTTTACCGCTAAACACATTAGCATAAATCTGCCCGAAGTGGCAACCATAAAGGCACCGCCACATTCCTGCCTCCCATTTCTGCCATGCTCACAATGAATGATGCGAAAACTAGCATTACACCGTCCATAGGGACAGTTTGTAAACGTGCGTCAGCGTATCGTGGAGAAATATCGCATCGCCATTTCTAAAAGACTTAGGTAATTATTAGCGTGCCTTAAAGGATGTCCTTACGGCCACCTTAACTAGATAGCGCCTCCATAATCAAGGGAGCCTCGGTATCGCTTAGATCGTGCGTCTCGTCTGAATGGCATCTCGTCGTCGGCGCAAGGCGGCGGCGCAAAGTAGCAACATGGCGGCGTCCTGGCAGTTGCACGTCTCCATCCCATTAGGTCTACAGGCGCAGGAATCGCCGAACGAGCTGAAGAACTGGATGCGCTATGCACTCATAATGAACGTTTAGGGTGAGTTTAGAGAAACGAAAACCTCATTTTAATAGTTCCTCGCGATGAACGCGCATGAGAACTTAGCCATCACGACAATCCACGCCGAAGTGGGAGCTATGGGTGCCTAGCACACGGGTTAAAAAACATGGCAAGCACAGATAAGCCAGCCCACGGGTTAAAAAACGTGGCAAGCAGGTAAACGATTGGTGTTGTCTTTATTGTTGGACATAAACTTGGTTAGGTTTGCCCAGGTGTGCGCAAAAATAAATGAACGGAGTGGCGAGTGACAAACCAGCTGCAGCATGTTCTGTTAACCATAAGAACAACGTGAATTGCAAAATTCAAGTTGTTTATAAAATACCGTGCTCTTGTGGAAACATTTAGGTAGGGCAAACAAATCTATATTTAAACATCAGGATCCAGGAACATGCAGTCAATGTAACGAATGGCACTGGTTCACATTCAGTGGTTCATTGCGGCTTACGATTGTGTAAACCCAATTTTGATAAAACAGATTGTGTACAGGTATAGAGCACAAATGGAGTGAAATAATGGAAGCCTTTTAGATGTTTTTCGAGGGTGACAGATGCAGCAACCAACCCTCCGTAGCTTTGTCACAGCCACGTAGTACGGAATTTTTTTAATTAGTTGAAATGATTGCGAACAATCCTTACAAGCGTCCATGGAATCATTGCCACGTGCACTTTCATAAAGCAGAGGTAAGGTGCATTCTGAATGAGGAAATAATTTTTTTCGCTCTATATAAATGCTCTTTCGGGGCTTTTTCTCCATTTATCGAACTTGTGACACCAGGTAAGCAGCATTTGTTCTAGTACGACGCTCCACTGGACTGCACCTGCTGAAAAAGTTAGAAGCATATGTGTCATTTTTCTCTTCAGACCTTTTAGGAATACTGCGTGTAGGGGCGAAGAAGGCGGAAGTCGTGAATGGGCGGCATTAGAAGCCAAAGCAATCCGCTTCTGCGTACATATGGCATAGAGAATACATGACTCATCCCAGACAACACCAAAAGAAGTATGGTAACATCTGATTTGCAAGCTTACTCCATTCCCGGACATAATTTCACGCGCTTAAAGAGCACTAATACACGTGTGACTGCGCTTTCAGAAAACAATTTGGCCACAGCCGATGCAATGGTACACAGATGCTCTCAGCCAGACCATGCTAGACGCTGTCAGTATTCCTTCTATTCGCACTCACGACAAATGCGTGGGTGCAATGCCTATTTCTTGTCCTCCAGAAGACAGAATTTTCAAGACCCTAGTTTCTGAGCATTTTGGCGTTATCTTTCCCGCGTTTTGCCGCCACAAGCAACACATTCCAGTCTTATCATACCTGGCTCGCGTTTTCCCAAGCGTGAGTACCTAAAGAAGGTCTAGGTTGAGGTCACAAGAAGCGTCATAAACTTGTCCCACTGAGACTGAGTAAACGCCAAACTTACTTTCTCACCACGACCAAGCCGCTTTTCGTTGACTGTGTCACAACGCCAAGCGAGGTGAGCGTGCCTCGAAAGTATCTCAAAAAGTAACGAAATTATTTACAATAATGTTCGAGGTCAGAGAAAGCGCTAAACCTTGTCCCAGTAAGATTCAGTGCACGCGAAACTTACGTTACTAAGGCGGGTGAGGCGAGCGTGCGCAAAAACTACCTAAAAAGGTAAAACAATGTAGAGGCTCATAGAAAGCGTCGCAATCATCTCCTAGTACGAGGTATTAACTCAAATTAACTACTCTAAGACAGCAGAGCTGTGTTTCGCTTACTGCGTCACAAGTCTCGGTTCCGCGTTATAAGAGTCTAAATTGGTTTAAATGGGTCGCAGACTGTCAAACGAAATTTCTCATCTTGCTGTAGTACGATAGTGCATTCGTGCCGTGTCGATGTACACAACGAACGCAAGAACACACCGGCAGCATAAGAAACAGGCCACATCCAAAAGATGGGGATCGCCGAACAGGCGAACTTCACATACGCAGGCGGCTTCGCTCGCTTCGGTGGCGTGTTGGCGCGTAAAGCATGCACATGAGGCGTCTGCGGCACCGCTAACTCGTTGCTATGTAACCCACGAAAACGAAATCGCAAGGTTTAAGTTCAGTGAACGCTAAAACATTTATGCTTTAGCAGGAAATATGAAAAAATGAATAAAACGTTGTCTACATTCATTTGACATTACTCTTTTGTCGATGGTCGCATCAGCTAAAGAATGGGACTAACACTAGCCGCGACGTGTTTCCTGTTGCCAGTAAGTTCATTTATAGGAAAAACTTTATCGTTTTAGCGACAAAGAATAAAATAAAAATAAAACGCCGTCTAAATTGGTTTGACATTCTGTGTTTTTTTGCACTGCTCGCGTCAGCTTATGTATGGGATGAACGCTAAGCGTGACGTGTTTCGTGTTCCCAATTTTTGCCGAGTGTCCCGTCTTGTTTATTTTTTTCCTGCAGGTAAACGGGTAAGCCGACAACTGAATTAACTTTACTTTCAACCAAGCGGTGATGGAACTATCAATAGAGCCAAAACGAAAGAAAAGCGAACTCTACGTACATTACACAATATGTCTTTCACATTGCCTTATTTTTTTCCGATGCTCGGGTCAGCTAGCGGATGGGATGAACACTAGCCTGGACGTGTCCCCTCTTGTTTAATTTGCTTCTCCATTATTCAGAAGCTTTCTTATTTAACAAAGCGTCATGAAGGTCGTGGCTGTCTATGGAGCCAGCTACCTAACGAAAAGTGCGCTCCTGATACTTTTCACGAACTCCATAGTTGCCCAGGATTCTCTACATAAGTTTCTCTTCATTTCCAGAAGGGAAGTGCGCTTATGCAATTGCTGATTAAATACTATTAACGTAAAATATCCGCTGACACTGTCTTTATAAGTACACCTTCTTTGCTTTTAAAATATGCTAGGCTTCACCTTTCGCTAGATGAAGAATATTTGCGAGTCCACTGCGTACCTTGATAGCGCACCAAGGCAAAAGATTATTATGCTTTTGCCGCTAAACACATTAGAATAAACCTGCCCGAAGTGGCAACCATAAAGGCACCGCCAAGTTTCTGCCTCCCATTTCTTTCAGGCTCACAATAAATGATGCGAAAACTAGCATTTACTCGAGAACGTCCATACGGGCAATGTGTAAAAGTCCGTCAACGTATTGTGGAGAAATATGGGATCGCCATTTATAAAACGTTTAGCTAATTATTAGCGTGCCTTAAAGGATGCCTTTGCCGGAACCTGAACTAGATAGCGCATCCATAATCAAGGGAGCCTCCGTATCGCTTAGATTGCGCGTCTCGTCTTAATCGCATCTCGTCGTCGGCGGATGGGCGGCGGCGCAATGTAGCAACATGGCGGCGTCCTGGCAGTTGCAGGTTTCAATGCATGGGCGCTAGAGTTGCTTATATTACCTCGATAGGTGAACGTTGGAGCCGGTTTTGTGTGTGACGCCAGCCGCGGCAGCTTAGTGCGTAAGGCGCTTCACTGCTGAGCTCAAGGTCGTACATTAAATCGCAGCCATGGCAGCCACATGTCGAAGGGAAAAAGAAACAAAAATACGCCAGTGTGCTTGGATTCAGGGGCACGTTAAAGAACTCGAGATGGATAAACTCAGTCCAAGTACCTCACTGTAGCGTGCCTCATGAAAAAAGCGGGGCTTTGGTGCGTAAAATCCAACATTTAAATTTCTATCGTTATGAGCGAGCAAAGTTTCAATAGCGTCAGTTTCAGCCAGTGTATATATTTAGTGGGCAAGTGCTCTTATCCCACCCTGTGTCTGCTGCCCCTTCAGCTTACTGGGGTAAATGAAGTTTTGGTTAGAAGGCTTCAGGCCAGGGTGGCCCTTACACCAGCTGTGGCCTCAAAGTGGAAGTTAAAAAAAATTAAAAATGGGGTTTTACGTGCCGAAACCACTTTCTGATTAGTAGGCACGCCGTAGTGGAGGACTCCGGAAATTTAGAACACCTGGGGTTCTTTAACGTGCACCTAAATCTAAGTACACGAGTGTTTTGGCATTTCGCCCCCGTCGAAATGCGGCCGCCGTGGCCGGGATTCGATCTCGTGACCTCGTTCTCAGCAGCCCAACACCATAGCCACTGAGCAACCACGGCGGGTTCAAAGTGGAAGTGGTCGTATTTACCAGTGGGTGCTACGTGTCGAGACTACGCAGGGACAGTGACGTATAGGCCGATGCAGCATACCACCTAATACGCACAGGTCTAGGCTCACAGTCGGAACTCTCGCGTCTCCTTTGCAACCTTGCCTCCGCTACATGCAGTGTCGCATCCAGCTATGACCACTGGGCACATGGCAATAGATTCCCCCAAACACAGCTTCAATTAGTACACTAGACAGTCCTCACAGCACAGATATAATAGAGATATACATATCAAGAATTAAGGCTTCAGGGCAAGTCGTGATCACAATGTAAAAATATATAAAACGGAAGTGTTCGAACACGTTATACGGCGTTTATCAACCATGTGTGCGAGTGCCATGGGAAATTTCGACGTCGCGCCGAGTTTGCATGTGGCGAGAATGGGGATCATAACATGTTTAATGCATGGCGAAAATTTTAAAGTTGCAGCTTTGATTATATTTGTAAATAAAACTAGTGCCACAATTTGTCTCTCTTTTTAATTTTTACGCACAGTTTCTAGCTTTACCAAAATTCATTGTTGAACTAAACAAGACAGTTGATCATAATGCTTGAAATGAAGAGGTATGCTGTGGGTAATTCGTAGACGACACCAAATGCGTCTGATTTAACCACAGCTTCTGCAGTAAATTACGTGTTCAAGCCAGGTGGGAGCCTTTTAAATGTGTTTCATGAAAGGTGGGGGGGGGGGGGGGGCGCAGCATTTAGCACACTTTCCACGGACCACTATTAAAGCCCTAAAGATTATATTGCCTTCGAGGCCAGGCACTGATGAGGTCTGGCCAGTGTGAGCTGACAAGCTAAGTGTATACCACTCGCGCTAACGATAGTGACTGCTCAGTATTGCAACGTTACATGCCGCGCAAAGTACTAAAATTTTAAACCAAACGCCGTTTGCAGTTCTCCGCGGGGGCGCCGCCTTCCCAGCGAGGGAGTCCATGTTTATATCGCGCAAGTGCGCTTGCGTACATGGCAGCCCTGTGAAGTCACTCATAGCGACACGTGACTATAAAAATTATTCAAGCCGACATCAGTTATTCGCTAATTATGTTGTTTCAATGGATGACTTAGAGTGAAGAGAAATAATGAAACACGCAAGCCGAATGTCCTCGTGTTTTTCCTTTACTTCGTGCCGTATGGTAAGAGAGATGCACTTCCATTTCGTCTCCTTGTTTCCACGTCACGCATGTGTGCGCACAGAAAACCAAACTAGGTCGTTTGTACTTGCGTATTGCAGCGACGCGGTGATGCTCTTTCATCCTCTCACGCCTACCTCATTGCTCGCGATTACGGCGCTGATCAGGTGTCGTTGTGCAGAGCGCGAGAAATCACTTACAGCGCAAAACAAGACAGACAAAATAGCTCGCCCGCGATACGGTCACCGGAACTTTACCACTCAGCAAAAATACGACAGTGCAAAAAGAAGGCAGGACCGGTGACGTATCCGTCCGGCGATCCTCCGGCCGTGGCATGGGAGAGCGAAGGGACGGAATTTCGCTTGCTGAGCCTAGAGAGGAAAAATGGAGAGGGCGTCTATTTCGCTGGTTACACTCGTCTGCTCTGCAATCACGGGTTAGTGCCATTCCAAATATTTCTATCTCTGCTATCAATGATCGAATTTAAAGAAGTGTTGCCGCAGAACGCTCCTTGGAGGGCACGTAACCACATCCAAAGGATAACCAAAATAACATTGTGGCTCTGTGAAGGTTCTCCTAAAAAGGGCGCTTACCATAGCACTTGTACAATCGAATTTATGTGCGCATGCCTATGTACCAGTTTTCGTATTAAAGAAGGTAACAGTTTCGTCCAAATGGCGAAGTACCTGATTGTAATCGTGAAGTGCTAGACAACTACGCGTCCTAAGGTTGATAGTTTTATGGGCTACATAGCTCAAAGTAAACATTTTCTTTCTAAAAAAATAGCAAGCACGATCTCATATGCACCTAGTCAAACAGGAGCCACGTTGTCATGATGAAGTACTGTCGGCATCAAGGATGGAACCCTTGGAGCAGCCTCCCACTTCAGGGCATTTGCGACAAGTGAGTGTACGCGATCTCTCACACTTAGGGACGCTGGAAGACAACGCACGTGAAGCGACACGCCGTCTCGGCTCCCCCAACTATGCAGCCGCCGCAGGTTACCTCCAATGTACCGCTCGCAACCAGGGAATGTGCTCAACCACCCGAAGAACCATGCGCAGCCACTGGCGCCCACCTTCCCACCCCGTCCCATGTGTGCGATACTATGGCCACCATACATACATACATACATACGTACATACATACATACATACATACATACATACATACATACATACATACATACATACATACATACATACATACATACATACATACATACATACATACATACATACATACATACATACATACATACACACACACACACACACACACATACATACATACATACATACATACATACATACATACATACATACATACATACATACATACATACATACATACATACATACATACATACATACATACATACATACATACATCGTAGTACGTGTACATACGCACTGCACAAGTATCCGGAAGAATTTAACTTTGTTGTCTTTTTGTTGAGCAATGTCCATAACTTGTACAATCTCGAGGGCCGAAATTGAAGGGCAACTTCTTGAAATTCATCAAAGGGTTTGGATGCGGGCTTACAATCGATAAGCCCTACACTTAGTTCAACTCAAGGACACATTTTTTATTTGTCTATTTATTTATTTATTTATTTATTTATTTATTTATTTATTTATTTATTTATACATACATGTGTCGAATCAGCTAGGTAGGATCATCATTGTACTGAGTGATGTAAAAAAAGAGAGCGAAAGGTATTTTCCCCTTGTTTTCACTTTTTGCTTTTATTCCTTTCTTATTTTGGTTTGACATTTGTGATGACTGTTGCCTAGAGCAAGGAAATATTTTTGGGTGGTCCTGCGCACTAGCAGCCCCTCCTCCCTCCCCCTGTGTACATAAAGCCCTGTTTTCCATGAATAAAATTCAGCTGAAGTCTGGAGTTCGCGTTGTCTTTCTCTTCTCATCCGTGTTCAATTGTACGCTGGAACGATGTTTCATAATGCTAATCACAACCAACTAGCCCAGCTGTCTATACTTAGCGATATCCTTTCAGATGCTTTTTTTCCGGTGCTTGCGTGAGCTAACGCATAGGTTTACGACTAGCGATTACGGGTTTCGTCTAGACAGTTCTTGTTTAATTTCTTTCTGTATGATTTACACAAAATTCCTTTCAGATGCTTTTTTTTCGGTGCTTGTGTGAGCTAACGCATATGTTTACGACGTAGTTGACCTGCGGAAACCCGCAAGGCGCAGAGAAGTAACGAATATAGGGAAAATCAGACATCCACCCTCCGTCACTTGCCTTTGCTTCGTGTTGTCGACAAATTCGACTTCGCCCTGCCATCTGCTAGCCGCCTGGTTAGCTCAGATGCTAGCGCGGCTGCCCCGGAAAGGCGGTGGTCCAGGGTTCGAGCCCCGGACCAGGACGAATTTTTCTTCAACTATTAGGCTTTCCTTTCGAGGAACCCTTATGGGTTTCCTTTGTAGCAATTGTTACGGAGGGCTGGATGTCTGATTTTCCCTTTATTCAGGGTTACGACTAGCGATTACGGGTTTCGCCCAGCCAGTTCTTGTTGAATTTCTTTCTCTGTGATTTACGCAAAATTCCTTTCAGATGCTGTTTTTCCGGTGCTTGCGTGAGCTAACGCATAGGTTTACGACAAGCGATTACGGGTTTCGTCTTGCCAATTGTTCAATTTCTTTCTCTATGACCACACAGAGGAAGCTTTAGTATGTAAAGTCGTGGCAGTAGCGATCACAATGTCGATGGAGCCAGCATCCAAATGAAAAGCGCACTCTTGGTACGTTACACAAACTCCAAGGGTGCACTGGGATCTCCACACAAGTTTCTTCTTCAGTTCTCAAAATGACCTGGGCTTATGCGAACGGTGATCAAAAAGTACTTACGTAAAACATCCAGAGCTCGCGTCTTTATATGGAGACCTCTTTTCTTTTATTGAAAAATGCTAAACTTTTTGTTTTGCATTACGGAGTATATTTGCCCGTCCACTAGCTTAATGACGCAAGAAGGCATGACATCATAATAGTTTCACCGCTAGACACATTAGAGTAAGTCTGCGCGAAGTGGCAACGGGGAAAGGTGCCGCCCAGTTGCTACTTCCCATTTCTGTCAAGCTCACAATATTCAATACATGATGCGAAAACTAGCATATACACGAGCACGTCCATACGGCCAATGTGTAAAACTCCTTCTGCATATTTTGGAGAAATATTGGATGACCATTTATGAATCATTTCGCTTATTATTATCGTGCCTTTAGTTTTGCGTTTGCAGGCCTCTGAGCTAAATCACGCCATCATAATGAAGAGGGGCTCTGTATCGCGTTGATTGCGTGTCTTGCCTGAATCGCATCTCGTCGTTGGCGCATGCGCAGCGGCGCAATGTAGCCGCATGGCGGCGTCCTTGCAGTTGTAGATTTAAATGCATGGGCAAGGTCGACACAAATAGGTTGCGAAGCTTCGAGCGAAAGCAGTTCAGCAGAAATTGTCACCGACATCAGCAAGGGTGGCTATGGGAGCAGCAACTGAAGCGCGACTACGCTTGTAGAGAACAAACATTGGGAAAGAGAAAATCATTTTTTTATTTCAAGTGAGACACAGCTACATTCATTAACGAATAATGAAATTCTTGGTCAATTTTACACATTCGTTTGGAGTTAAGGAAATATATGTTTATTTAGTTTTATTGTTACTAAAAAATACATTTCTTTTCAGCACCCCTAGTTACGGGGGCGTTGACGCTGCGATCACTCTTAGTGCATTGTACCTCTTGAAGCGTGCAAAATGGGGCGCTCGCAAATTTCTCCTCTTGACGTACGCCCCCCCCCCCTTCACACGTTGTGCTTTCTTGCTTGTCGAAGTTTGTCGGAATTTGGTAACACGGGGTAACTTCATCACCTAAAGCACTCCACGCAAGCACTCATGAGCACTCCAACCTAAAGCTTCCGTCGGCCTCCAAAGAAATTATGCTCTCTGCACGGGTGCGATTTCGACGACCGTACGGTTGGCTTTTTCCTCCATCGCTTTCCGCACTGAATGCTCGATACCCCCCATCAAGT
This sequence comes from Dermacentor albipictus, assembly GCF_038994185.2. Classification (NCBI taxonomy): domain Eukaryota; kingdom Metazoa; phylum Arthropoda; class Arachnida; order Ixodida; family Ixodidae; genus Dermacentor; species Dermacentor albipictus. The sequence goes on along the minus strand of NC_091829.1, from coordinate 73,417,772 downwards.
CGAACGGCGGAGCATACGAATATCTAGCTTTAAAGGCAGGCGAACAAAAGAAGTTTCGCGACTACCAAAACAAAATGGCGTCACTTCTGTTTTTAACGGATATGACGTCACATTATTTTTTATTCTGCCGGAATTGTTCCCTCCACATACAGATGGCGCTAAGCCCCATGAACCGGCGATAAACCGCCATGCTTTGAACGTATGCGCCCCTAAGGAAGCTTCTGTACCAGATATATTTTACCTTGGCATAGACGCAGGAGTAGGGCAAATTTGAATGTTAAGTTTGAATAGTGTAGGAGCAAGTTAAAAAAATATCGTTTTAGAAAAGATAGCATTTCGATTCCATTTTCTAGAATTTGCACCAGGTAACCATGTTATTGAGGTCCGTTGTAGATTAGTAGTACCAGTGTTGGAATACATTTTTTGGCAAGTCGAGCAATCATCAGCAAAAAAGGCAAACAGAAGAAAAGATTTGTTGAGGCGAATTAATATTATAAACTGCAAATAAGAAAGGTCCTTGAACTTATACCTGAGGTACACCTTATCTTACAGGCGCCAGGGGTGATTTAGCATCTTCGGCAGCGACATAATGAGTTCTCTTAGGAAGATTTCAATGCAGTAGAGTATTACTGGCTCAATTTTGAAACGGCTCATTTATACACTAGTAGTTCATGATCAACTTTATCGAAAGTTTTCGAAAATCCCGAAAACGTGCCGCCAAATAGGAATTCAGAGTAAAGGAATCCACGAAAGTCATTATTAAATGTGACCATTTGCGCCTGACCTGAAAAATATTTCCTAAAACGTTGACCACGGTGAAATAAATTATTGGAACATTTTAAATTATTTCAAGACAGTTTTTGCTTGCAGTGCCGGTTACCGTGTCGAATTCCTCCTAGAAGTATGCAACAACAATGACCAAATGCAAATTCACCGTGAAAGAACGGGGACTCATATCCGGTTGAGCCTCATGCACTAAACTAAGGGGCGCATGAAATCGGAACGTCATGTCTGCAGCCATCATTAGTTCCGCAAGCCGCGACAAGCGGTTTTGCTTCTATCATTTGCTGCTTAACTGTCACGCAATTCCCAAGATCGGAGAACGACAAACATACGTAGAACTTGCAAATAGCCTACAAGTGCTTCATGCCCAGATAGAATATGGATAGATAGCTGCGCTCAAATGCGACTTTTGCTGCTGTGTGCTTCATGTAATAAACCTTAGTTTCTAGTTACAGCTCGTCCTGTCCATTCATTCGTCTTACGTCCCGTGTGAAGTCGCGGTTCTTTTCCTGTTTAAACCAGATAGAATAGAACATGAAGCAGAGGATACGATATATTGCGGCCGCTATTTTCTTCGCTTTTATTCGTCGCGAATAGATGCAACATTTCATAGAAATCGGAGAATAAATATTAGTAATTCCTTTCACAAGAGGGTCGACAAAAGCTTCATTAAACCGGAATGGGGGTCAGTGTGGCAATAGCAGGCGCAAGATTTAGTGTAACGTTGAAAATCTAAATACAAATAGTTTTTGTTTATTTGTTCGTGTCTGCCTCCTAAATTACTTCTGCATTAAGAGCACCTGAAGTAATAAATGGTCGCATATGGCTAATGTGATAGTTGCAAACATCGCTGTAGAAAAATATTTCAAGCCGTCATACTGTTGTTTTATTGTCAGGCTAACGAAAGCAGTGGCACAATGGAAGACGCACTTAAAACGACAGCTGCAAATACCAGGAATTCTGCCTAATCAAATACTTTCCCCCTTCCACGTTCATCGAAATCAGGCTAATCTTGCTAGGGTCAACGATGCCAGCTATTCTTCAATGTCCGACAACAAAAACAAGCACACAAAAATTAACCATTACAAAAGTCTATATGTAAAAGTACACATAATCACAATTATCGGCTTTTTGGTGTAGAAGAAAACAGATGGCCTCGCTACAACCAAGATATCAAGGGGAAGAATGTGGTCAGATATCACATAAGAGTAACCACGCTACTATTAACCGAACGCGAACACGCAAGAATGCGCTTCCATTTTGTCACTCCTAGCGAACGCTCGTAGCACTTTCGGCAGGTTTGTTGGCACGTTGACTATACTTTTGTCCAATACTAAGAGCTTTTATTCGGGAACAAGTTATACATGGGTGGGGGCCCCAAGTCCAGCGAAGTTATTTCCCCGTAAGATCCCGTCAATGAGCCTGATCATTTAGGTGTATTCACAGCGGCCGACGTGCACTGAACATGAATTACAGCTTTAATTACTGAACGGGAAAATAACCTCACCTAGATTTTTCCAATGTGCGGTAGGAATTAACGCGTTTATGAGCACTAGGGTCGCAAAAACCCGCCGATAAACCGAAGCTCTCACGAGCCACTGGGCAAAATTGGAGCAGGAACTCTCCACTGGGGAATTCTCATACAATCCGTAGCATACTTCGGAACGATTACCTATGAACCTTACACGAAGGTGAAAATTATTGAAGCACACTCCTTATAATCTACTTTTGAAACGAACACTGACGTTATTTTAGGAAACAAGCAGCTCCATAGAATACTACGCACGCTGATGATCTTCCCAGTATAGTAATTTTTACCTCCAGTCTTTTGTATGGTAAAAGAAAGAAATGTTGACGGGTTGGTTTTTCGGAGACTTTGACGCGAAGAGCCATCAGTGTTCGTTGTTTCGATTTCGGTTTCGCTTATGGGCTCAGTGTTTCGGTTGTGCGCTTCACGAATTGAAGAATGGTTGATTTTGAAATCCGTGTGCTAAAAACTCAACAATAAAATCGCAGTCTTCTTTCATCTAACGGCTTGTGCCTAAGGTCGGGTCTGCCAGTAGAACGCACTCAAACCCGGCGAATGTGCTGGGCATAACCTCATCGGCTCCAAGCGAGCGACGTTGCCTCAAACTCTGTTTGCGGCTTGTGAAGACTGAAGCTTGTGCAGCCAACAATGCATCATCATATTTCAATCATAAGCTGTCCGTTCACAGGGAACTTCTCGCGATAGCAACATCTCATGTCACACCTCACGATTGACGGTTTCGTCATCTGCCATTATTTTCCAGCATGCTTTCCGGATACCGCTATTTAACTCTAAACACAATGTGACCAATAACTGAGGAGTAGACAAGGTATGCGGTTTCAGGTGGTGGATGAAATAATTTATTAATCAAGGGGAAATCAGACATCCACACCTCCCCAGCAATTGCTTCAAAGGAAACCCATACGCGTTCCTCGAAAGAACAGCCTCACAGTTGAAGAAAAATTCGTTCTAGTCCGGGACTTGAACCCGGGACCATAGCATTTCCGTGGCAGCCGCTATAACATCTCAGCTAACCTGGCGTCTAGCAGATGGTAGGACGAAGTCTAATTTGTCGACAACACGATGCAAAGGCAAGAGTGTGACGTACTACTTCGGCGGAAACCCGCAAGGTGGAGAGAAGTAATAAATAAAGAGAGTAAATAAAGTAATTAATCGCAATTGCTACGGATGCGTGGATGGCTGATTTTCCCTTTGTTAACTCTCTCCACCTTGCGGGTTTCTGCAGAACGATTACGTCATGAAATAATTTGAAAAATATCTGGGCTACTCTGAACCTTGCTTCAAGCCGCCACATTTCTTGGCAGTGAAATGCGAAAGCAACCTTTGTACTTTGATTTAGGTGAATGTTAAAGAGCACCTTGTGCTCCACAATTCCGGTGTCCCCCAGTAGGGCGACCCTCATAATCGGAACATGCATTCGTAACTTAAAACACTATATTTATTTATCTGAACCCTACTGTTTCAATGATTTGGCTTATCTGCATGTCGAGAGGACCGTCTCCAGCGAATTTCACAGACATCCACAGTACTCCAAATATCGCAGGAATTAACCTCTATGCTCAATAGGTTAAGCCCAGAAATATACATGACGTTCAGTATTGCCCGCCAAGTTTGCTATTGTGTTGGGTTGCTCAGCACGAGGTCGCGGGATCGAATACCGGCCATGGCGACCGCATTTCGACGGGGCCGAGTACCCTACTACAGGGTGCCTCATATTCAGATCGGCGGTTTGGCCTGTAAGATGCCATACTATAATTTTGTGATGTCCAGTATTCAACGAAAGTTAGGCCTAGTACAATGTCAGTGGAGACAGTACTTAGGAAAAACACACTATATAAAGGCGAAGCGGTTGAGGCCAGAAGAAGGAATGAAGAATAGCATTGAAGGAAAGTGAAAGACCCGATATAGAGTCTAACGAAGAGCGCGCTGATTTTATAGGTAAACGGTTATGCCCAGAAGAATGCATGAATTTCTATACTTATGCAACGTAGGTTACGGCGGTTCCATCAATGGAGCCATAGTCTAACGAAAAGTGCGCTCCTTGTACGGCACAAAAACTCCATGGTTGCCCTGGCATCTCTGCAAAAGTTTTTATTCCCTCCCGAAGGATAGAGCGTACAAAGCATTTCTAATCAAGTATTAATGACCAGCAATATCCAAATCTTGCGTCTTTATATCGAGATCTTCCTTAATGCTGTATAATATGCTAGCCTTCTCGTTTTTCTCTATGGAGTATATAATGTCATTACAATGCGTAGCTTGATAGCACACCAAGTCGTAACATCCTCATTCTTTGACCGCTAAACACAATTGACTACAAGTGCGCGAAAAACAGTGGCAACGGCAAAGGTGCCGCCAAGTTGCTACCTGACATTTTCGTCAGGCTAACAATATGCAATATATCATGTGAAAACTAGAATTTACATGGGCACGTCCTTGCGGACAATTTGCAGAGCTCAGTCCATGCATTTTCGAGAAATGTCGTTTGGCCATGTATAAAACGTTTAGCTCATTTTTACCCTGTGTTAAGGGCTGCATTTGCAGGTGCATTAACAAGATGACGCCACCATGGGAGGCTCAGTTTCGCGTTCATTGCGCGCCTCGTCTGAATCGAATTTCGTCGTCGGCGCCTGCGCGGTGTCGCAAAGTTGCAACATGGCAGCGCCCTTGGAGTTCCCGATTTCACTTCATGGGCGCTGTGGCGAGCGTTTCTCCTTAAGTTGGTTATATAATCTCTACAGCGGAACATTGCAGTCTTCTTTACAGTAATACCAGCCGCGGTAGCTCAGTGCTTAAAGCGTTTCACTGCTGAGTTCAAGGTCGTCCTTTCAATCGCGGTCACGGCAGCCGACTTTCGATTGGAGCAAAATGAAAAAAAGACTACAATAAACAAACAGAAAAAGGAAAGAAAAAACGCTCGTGTACATGGATTTAGGCACAGATTAAACAACCCTAAATTGGAAAAGCCAAACCGAGTCCTTCATTGTAGCGTGCTGCATAACTAAAAGCTGTCTTTCAGGACATGAAATCCAACATACCAATTTCCAGACTGATGAGTGAGCGAAGTTTCAAATGCGTCAGTCTCAGCAACGATACAAATTACCTGGACCTGTGCTCTTATCCCATTGTTTGTATGCTTCTTCCCCTTTACCTTACTAGGGCGGAGGAGGTTTTGCTTAGGAGGCTTCGGGCCAGGGACGCCCTTACACCGGCTGTGATCTCAAAGTTCCACTGGTCGCCTTTACCACCGCGTGCTACCTACCCAGACTGCTCAGTCCGAGTGAAGGATAGACAGATGCGTACCACCTAATCTGTACAAGTCCAGGGTTACAATTGGAACGCTGGCCTCTCCTACTGCAAGCCGGCCTCCTGTTCCAGTGAGGCAATCAGCTACTACCGCTACATACGTGATGACAGATTCCACAAAACACTACTTCCATTCATACACAAGATTGGCCTCACACAACCCACGTAATACAGATTGCACACCAATCAATATGCCTTCAAAGCAAGTTGTTATCGTACTTAAAATATATATAAAATAATGAAGCGCTCGAACACGTTGCAATGCGTTTATCAGCCACGTTTCCCAGAGTCGTGGAAAACTTCGACGTCACACCGAGTTTGAATGTGGCGAAAATGGGGCTCGTCTTATGTTTCATGCATCGTGAAAATTTTAAGTTTGTAGCAGGGAGAAGATTCGTAAAGAAAACTGGTCCCACGTCTTTTCAATGTTAATGCACGGTTTTGTACCATTACTGAGATTTATTGTTGAACTAAACAAGGCACTTGAGTAAATTGCTTTAAAAGAGCGGTTATGTTGTGGGTGATGCACAGCGAAATCAAAAGCGTCAAATTTACCTACAGCGTTCATAGTTAAGTATGAATGCCAGCAGCGTGGTAGCGCAATAAGCGTGTTTCACATACGGGGGGCTGCACAATTAAGTACGCTTTCCAAGGAGAAGTATTACTGCCAGCGTGATTATATTGGCTTCAAGGCCGGGCACTTACCAGGCCTGGCCAGCTTGAGCTAATAAGCGCAGTAGATACCACTCGAGCTAACGATCACGTCTGCTAAGTATTGCATCAGTACACGCCGCGCAAAGTGTTTAAATGTCAAAGCAAACGCCGTGTGCCGTTGTCTTCACGGGCACCGCCCTCGCACTCTGAAAGATGACGTATATCGGGCAAGTGCGCCTATGTATGTGGCAGCGCTGTGACGTCGCCCATAGTGACACGTGACTTCAAAAATTATTCAAGGCGACATCACTAACACGTTTACTATGTTGTTTCCTTAGACCACTTAGGGTTTAGAGAAAAGTTGAAACACACAAACGGAATGTGCGCATGTTTTTTTTGATTTTTTTACATCGTGGCGTATGGCGAGAGATATGTACTTCCGTTTCATCTGCTTGTTCCCACGTCATGAAGTCGCGTTTATGTCGTTTTGTACCGTGTTCAATCGCCACGATTATGCTTTTTCATCATCTTACAGGTGCCTCGTTGCTCGTGAATATGGGAAAGATGAAGTGTTGTCGTGAAGGAGGTGTTCTCGCCAGCTGCGCGAAAAGAAACAAACGCAACCACTTGTGCGGGAGACCACCCTCCAAAGTAGCCTCATCGTCCTTTCGACAGGTTTATTGACACGCTGACCATACTTTTGACCAATGCTAAAAACTCTAGTTAGGAAACAAGTTATACATTGTTAGTGGCCGCAAAAACAAATTAAAACGTTTCCACACACTATCCTGTCAACCAGGCGTCACATTTACGCGCAGTCACAGGAGCCGGCGTGCAGGCATCTTAAATTACAGTATTAATTACTCAGAGAAGAGAAACTGCCATTGTGAAACAGAGTAAGAATAACACATAAGTGGTGCGTTTATAACCACCATGAACGCGACAATCCGCCGACAAAATACGAAGTTCTGATGAGCCATAGGAGAAAGTGGAGAAAAACTCGCCACGGGTGAATTGCCATACAGTGCGTAGGATTCTCCGGAACCATTCCGATGAATCTTTTACCAGGGGAAAATTGTTCGAACACCTTCCTTATACTCCACTCTTGAAACCAAGACTGCCGCAATTTAGGTGTCGAGCCACTCCATAATATACCAGGCACACTGATGGTATCCCCAGTAAACTCGTTTGTACCGCCAGTCTTGTTTTGGTAAATAAAAACAAAATTATTGTCGTGTTGTTTTTTGTTGTCCTACAATTTGCCTGCCGACGTCCTCGCCTGCATTCCAACGCGTCGTCCTCAGATGCCTCCTGCTGTTGTTGCAGACAGAATACTCTCGGTGCGTGTGTTTTCAGCGGGAACCTACATCGCGGAAGCTTTCGCTTTCGTTGTAACTGTGCAGCTGTAAACACTGCGTTCCGCATGCATTTACACGGCTAATTCAGGCCTCTGCGTTCCTCGTCCTTTAGCAGCTTTGTAAAGCATAAGCATGTTTTGGCGAGTTCCCCAGCCCTGTCACGCGAGAAGTTTACTGCCTCATATGTGCACGAAAACGCGTAATTTACAACTTTAAGACATTTAGTCGTTGTGATAGTGTGAATAGATATGATTGGCAGCGTTTAGCAATGTAGAACAGTTTAGAGCAAAAGAGAGATACTCGTAGATATGCAGTCCTAAGAAAACACATGGGAAAGTTTATAGTATGGATAAAGCAACGAAAGTTTGAGAGTGGGTGAACTTGAAATTTGGCCTTGAGGACAAATAGAAATTTGCAAGTGGGCCAACTTGACATTTCTGGGTGAGCCAACTTGAAGTCTGGGATGGGACAAATTGAAATTTCAACCTGGGGCAACTGCAATGTGGGAATGGACCAGCTGAAATTTAGGAACGAGCCAACAGAAATTTGGGAGGTGGGCCAAGTTAAATTTGGGATTGGGTCAACTTAAAATTTGTGGTTGGGCCGATTTAAAATATGCATGTGGGCCAAATAAAATTTAGGGGTCGCTGCGCTACAATTTGGGGGCGGACGAACTTTGGCTTCAAAACTTCAAATTTTGCGTTGTCGCAATGGAAATGTGGGGTTTGGCTAACTTTAAATTTCAGGAGAGGCCAACTAGACGTTTATGAGTGGCCCAATATCGCGACGAGCTTGTTCTCATCGTTTTCAATTCATTGGCATGGTTGCATTGAAGAAGCCGCATGGGGCGAGAAATTTAAATTGTCTACTAAAGCCTAAGTATTCTTTGCCACAGAAAAAGCCATGGGTAGACGCGCATAAGCTAGGAAAAGCGGGCAAGCAAAACGAAGTAAAAACGAATTCACAGCCGAGCCAGACAATGCTGATGCATCAGTAGATAATTTTCTGAATATATGTAGCTTTTTGGGAAGCGGTATACTCACAGAATTTTAATTTCCAAGCATTGAAAGCAATAACGTCTTCTGCAAATTATTTTCCAGCCAATGATGTGATGGAAATCTCCCGATGTCGAGTGCGCCAATCACGAGTAAATTCTAACGATAGTTTGGGCCATATGGTGCCATACAATAAAATTCACAGTGTCTCATGTGTTACCCCGTAAACGAAGGCGAAAGACCAAGTGCCGATACATGAAAGACGGATACATAAACCTACACAGTCAACTTGATTCATTTACTCATGCTCATTATTCGCTTAGTCACTCCCCTATTTCGCTTCGCGTACTTTGCTTAGTCATGCCTCATGATTATAAAGGACGATGTTGTTACTCACACCCTAGGTCATGGGTTCGAGCGCCTTAGCTGTGTCCTAATTAACTGGTGGTGGTGCATTGTAGCAACAGGCGGGTTTAGCCTGGCGAACAAGGCCGGCAATTGCTCCGCCCGAGTGTCTCGCACAATACCACTGCAAGGTTTCACCATATGTCTATCAAACCAGTCTTTCTTAAGAATTCGATGAGGAGATGTGAAGTTCCTTTGCGGGCTATAACTTATCCCTCGGGAAATATAATATGTTGCAGGCGAGCATGAGGAAGATCCTTGTTTTGCAGATTCTTCAGGAGAGTGTCTCTTTCATCTTGGAATTGCTGGCAGAACCACAGAAAGTGCTCGATGTCTCCTGTCTCGTTGCATGCCGTATAGTTCGGAGAATTGATTCGCCCCGTTTTAAATAACCAGGCCGGTTTATTAGCAGATCCTGTCCTTATTGGATATAGAAGTGAGGCTTCCTCTCGGTGCAATCTCTTGGTTACGCAGGGCATATGCGGTGGAAACCAAAGCGACGCAAAGTGATTTCGAATGTCAGATTTTTGCACTTGATTATTCTTTGGAGCCTTGATTTTGGGAGGGTGATAGAGCTTTGTTTAATTGGGGTTTAATGGCGCAAAAGCAGCTAAGGCTATGCTGCGCCAAAGACGACGTGTTCTAAAATACAGTTTATGAAGTAAAAGACTGTGTTAATAATCTATATTTTATGTAAAAATCCAGTGTCGTATAAAAATTTACGGACGTCACAAAATGGGACTAGTGGATCATCGCCTAAAATTAGAGCAGGGTGTAACGGTATGTGTTGTTCATATAATTTGTGCAAGAGTGTTCGTCTGTGTGTTTCAATCTGCGCACATGTGAGTAATATGTGCATAACTGTTAGTGGCTGTTGACATTTCTCGCATGTTGGTGTGTCTTTTTTCCTAAGTAGGTAATTGTGTGTGATGTGTGTGTGCCCGATGCGTAGTCGGCACAAAACTACTTCGATGAACCGCTCCTGGTGATAGCATGACTTCCACTCCCCAACTATGGGTTTCGTGAGATGTAGCTTGTTGTCGGAACAGCGGTCCCATTCGCGTTGCCATTTTATCGTTAAGGCTTTTCTAATTGCGCGGATGCTATCTTTGTATGGGAGTGCTGTGTTTGTAATGTCTTCGTGTGCTGCCATCAATGCATATGTATCAGCTGCTTCGTTACCCGGTATCCCAGCATGGCTTGGGACCCAGCAGAATTGAATTGACCTCCTGTATTCATTAAAAGCCACCATGTTTAAAATATCTCCAATCAGGGGTTCACACTCAGATTTCAGATGTAGTGCCTTCAGTGTGCTTAAAGAATCTGTGCATATGACTGCATTTGTGTGTTTATCAGCGATAATTTTTTTCACAACAACCCATATGGCGAAAACTTCGGCAGTGAAAACAGAGGCGTGTTGTGGCAATCGAATTCTTTTTTCCCAATTTTCCGTTATGACCCCCACACCTACGTGTTCTTTCGTTTTGGAGCCATCAGTGTAATATTGCACGTTATTTTTATATTTCTCCTGAAGTTCACGGAATTCTTGTGTAATGTGTTCGCGTGGGGTGTCCTTCTTTAAAAGTGTCAATGTCCAGTCACATAACTGTTCAAAATCGTACCATGGGGGCAAACGCTGTGGCTTTCTGGCAACCTCGAGGACTTCGCAAGGAATGTCCTAATCCCGGACATATTCCTCATATCGCAGGACAAGCGGTTTGATCATGTTCGGTTTATTTGTATAGTGTAGGCGTGAGTTGCATCGTGTGAGGATGTTGCAGCATATGTGTGGTGGTGATGACTGAATTCTTAGTACGTAGGAAAAAGTGAGTAATGCTCTGCGCTGGTGTAAGGAGGGTTCATTACACTCAACATATAAACTTTGAATAGGTGAGGTTTTGTAGGCACCACTTGCCAGTCGCAATCCAAGGTTATGTACTGGATCAAGTCGTTGGATGTAGGACTGTCTGGCTGAGCCGTAAACAATAGAGCCGTAGTCTAAAAGGCTGCGAACAAGAGAGCGGTAAATACGTAAAAGACACCTTCGGTCGGAACCCCAGTGCTTATGAGATAAAACTTTCAGGATATTCAATGCTTCATTTGCCTTAATCTTTAGTGTTTTAATGTGGGATAGGAAGTTTAGTTCTTTGTCAAAAATTACTCCCAAGAATTTATATTCTTGTTTAACCGGCAGCGCGACATCATTCAATTTTACATCCGGGTCTAAGTAGAACCCTCAATTTTGCGAAAAAAGCACTGTAACAGTTTTCTGAGTAGAGAAGCAGAAGCCATTTTTATCAGCCCACTCCATTAGTTTGTTTATTGTTATCTGGAGCTGTCTTTCACATGCTCGTAAGTTTGAGGCGCGGCATGCTATTTCCAGATCATCGACATATATGGAGTGCATAACGGAGGTGGGAATAACTTTGTTGACAGAGTTCATTTTTACTATAAAGAGTGTTGTGCTAAGTACGCAACCTTGTGGCACGCCGTTTTCTTGGATAAATGTGCGCGAGAGCACAGTGCCTAGACGGATTTGGAAGGTTCTGTTGGACATAAAATCAGCGAGACAGTTTATCGTTTTGCCACGGATTCCTAACGCGGCGAGGTCACGTAAAATACCAAATCTCCACGTGGTGTCGTACGCTTTTTCAAGGTCGAAGAACACTGCCATGCAGTGCTGTTTTTGTAGAAATGCTTCACGTATTTCGTGTTCAAGTCGGACGAGGTGGTCTGTCGTTGAACACCCTTTCTTATAGCCACACTGTTGAAAATCTATGGAGTTCCGTTTATCAAGCGTGAAGGTTAACCTCGCATTTACGACACTCTCGTACGATTTTGCCAAACAACTTGTCAGGGCAATGGGTTGAAAGCTACTTGGGGATGTGGGGGATTTACCTCTTTTTAAAAAAGGCACAACTATTGCATTTTTCCAACTTGTTGGCATGCTTCCAGATTCAAATACTTTGCTAAAAAATTTAAGGAGACCATTTACGGATGCTGGGGACAGGTGTGCAAGCATGGAAAAATGAATGCGGTCAGGACCTACTGCAGTTTTCTTGCCAGCACAGAGAACCCTGTTAAGCTCTTGTAGCGTAAATGGAGCGTTTTATTCGTCTCTTGACATACACGCAGTTGGTAGCTTCTCTTTTTCTGCCGACAGTTTCTATTTTAAGAACCTGTTTGAATAATTAGCCGAGCTAGAGATGTTATAGAAATGTTCCCCAAGTATGTTCGCTTGTTCTTGTAGTGTTGTCTGAGTGCCTGAAGGTGTAAGTATGGGTATCGTGTATGGTGAGTAGTCCCCCTTAAACTTTCTGACCTGGTCCCACATCCTTTTGGATGTAACGGTGCTGTTAATCGTAGATACATATTTTTGCCAAGAACATTTTTCTGCCTGTCTCCGGATATATCGAGCTTTCGCTTTGGCTTGTTTAAAATTTAGAAGGTTGTTATGTGTTGGGTACCTGCGTAAGATTCCCCAGGCCTTATTTTGCTGCTTTTTTGCTATGGTGCATTCATGTGTCCACCAAGGATTAAGTTTTTTGCGAACAACGCCAGAAGATTGCGGAATGGCCTTTTCGGCTGCAGAAATAATACAGTTAGTAAATTTTTAATTTATTTTTTCAGTGCTTAAGTCTGTTAAAGTGAGCTCCTCCAGCCGGGCACTTTCTGTGAAAACAGACCAGTCTGCCATTTGTAGTTTCCAACGGCGCGGTTTGTGAGATATAATGGGTAGTGTTGATGTGAGGTTGATTATAGCAGGTAGATGATCACTGCCATATGATGTCTTCAGTACATCCCATTTAAAATCGGTAAAAATGTCGGGAGAGCAGAATGCTAAATCAATGCAGCTAAATGTACGTGAACTGGGTGAAAAATGAGTTGGCGTGCCTGAATTTAAAAGACAGATGTTATTAGTCAAAATGAAATCTTCGATAAGTTGTCCTCTTTGGTCATTCTTATCGCTAGCCGAAAGAGTGCATTGAGCATTCAAATCACCAACTAAAACAAAAGGCTCCGGCAGCTGGTCAATTAAATCTTCCAAATCTCGAGTTGTGAAATGGCTATGGGGAGGAATGTATAATGAACAGATGGTTACAGTCTTAAATGACAAAACGGTGACAGCTACTGCCTCGTGCGGAGTATTTAATGAAACGTTCCGTGTAGGGATGCCGCCTTGAACGACAATAGCGACACCTCCTCACAGACGACTGGAGTGTTCGCGGTCCTTTCTTATAACTGTAAAGCCTTTAAGGAAATTTGTATGCTTTGGTCCTAGGTTCGTCTCTTGAAGGCAGAATGCCACTGGTGATAACTTATTTATGATATCTTTGATGTCACCTAGATTGTGAATGAGGCCTCTGCAGTTCCAATGAATTATAAAAGCCATCTTATTGGAATTGGGGAAAAAATACTTTTGTGTGTGAGCTTATAAATTGTAGGTGACATCTATTTAAAACCTGGTTACTATTATGAAGGGCGGTAACCGCTCAGGTTACCTTTCCCTTTCTCACAGAAGTTAAAATATGTTTCTCCTTCTGTGCGCTCCAAGGAGCGCGGGTCTTTTGGCGTCAATGACGCCGGGATTTTTGGGGAAGTGGCTCGATGAGTGCGGACCAATCAGCGCTCGTCCGCGTGCTGCTCGTGTGCCTAAACGCGCGTTCATGTGGAGATGCCGCCGCAGAGAACGCCGTTAAAAACGCTGAACGTGGGGCGGCCTTCAGGTGCCCGTTGCTGCGTTGATCGTCAGGGTCATCGCACAGCGAAAGATGAAAGAGCGAACGCTTAGCGCAGCGGTGGTTGCAACAGGGCAGTAGCAAACTGAGCGCGAGGAGGAAGTCGGTGGTAGTTGCAGCGAAAGAATAAGGCGTAAAGCAAAGAAGGAGAGCGCGGAGAAAAAGTGAGGAGGAAAGCTGAGCGCTCCACGAGACTACGTCATGGCGCAACAGTCATGTACGCCGTAGTGCTCCGATGACCTCACTACTAAGGAATGCAGTGAGCGTTTGGCGAGCGCATCCACTGATACCAAATATGGAAACAAAGCGATGGCTTGTGCTTTCTGAACAATGAGCGACGCAACCGGTGCAATTCAAAACGCCTAAAGAGCGGCGCTCCAATTTTGCATTATGGAGCATTGTAGTAATCGATGAATTCCTATGTAGCTTTATTTATTGTGCTTCATCAGCCTTCACTGTCCGAAACTTCAAAGCAATCTGTATTGGCATATATACTGTTGAGGAACACTGGGGATGAATTGCAACAAATGAGTGAGGGCCTTAGCATATAAATTATCAGAGTAATTGTGAAGTTTACGACCCGGAAGACAACAGCAGTGTTCCGTAGTCTGGCAAGAAGGCAAGAATTTATGATCGCCAGTCACTCTCCAGGATATGTGCAATAATAGGTTTATTTAGGTTAATTACACACACATGACCTAGATCACGAGAGGGAAATTTACAGCAGAATAAAAATGGTTTCCAGTGAGTACGGCAGGCGTTACCTAATTCCTGATTTGAAGCTTCGCCCTTTCGTTGAAAAGAACAGTGTTTAATCTATGCGTTCTCCCAATTCCAACATACGAGGCCGAAGCTTGGAGATTAACAAATTTCGAGAACAAGCTAAGGACCGCGAAAAGAAGAATGCAACAAAAAAACCTTAGGCGTAACGTCTAGAGGCAGGAAGACAACGGTAAGGATGAGAGAGCAAACCTCGATGACATGACGGGCAGGGGTGGGGGAAGGATGGAGCTGGGCAGGCCATGCAATGCGCAGTGCATATAACCAGTGGGCCATAAGAGTTACAGAAATGGTACCAAGGGAAGGAAAGCTCTGTTGATGACGGCAGAAAATCAGGTTGAATTACGAAATTAGCAAATTTGAGGGCACCAGTTGGATTCAGCTAGCACAAGACAGCAGAATTCGAGATCACTGGTGACGGTGTCCGGTGTCCCTAGCAGCTATCCCAAGGAATGAGAAAGCAAATATCCAGTTGCCGATGGGATAGAACCCGGGACCGTTGCGAAAGAGTCAGCTACTCTACCATTGAGCCAAGCCAGCGCTGCCCAGCACGCAGCAGAGGAATGCCCTATAAATGCGTTCTAGCGCGCAAGGAGACACGTGATACGATAAGCGCGTCGTGTAGCCTCGATGTGTGCACATTTTTTATCGCATTATTACACAAGGTAGAACACAATGTTCCAGATGCTTAGAAAGGGGCACTAAGTAGATGGCGAATTCTTTAGGGAGAAAAAGGAAATTATGGAGATGTATGAATACGATGTTGTGAAAAAAAATATATGACAAACCTGATTAAGGCAAGCAGGCTACGCGACTGTCACCATCGCGTTTTATAGGTAATGTCAATAAACCACAATCATCATCATTAGCATCGTATCATGCCATTTCACATGAGATGTGCACATGCGAGCCGCGTGGCATCGATAGGTACAAATTTTGCATTGCAGTTTCCCTATACTCCACTAGTCGTGCCGACGTGTAGCAATAGCATCTGCATGTAGCTGGTACTGGTCAAGTCAAGCAGGTTGCGTGCCAATTTATCACCCCGCCATTTCGAAGGGGATGCCACAAAACCACCATTATCATCATCATCTTCAACAACAACAGAAACGTGCCGTGCCAAAGGTCAAGTGATGTGACATGTGCGCAACCTAATCCGGAAACCTCTGTTTACCCTCCGGTACAGGTTATGGCGGCTCCTGGCAAGGAGCGAACCACTGTTGAAGCTGATCGTACAGCAACGCGCATGTATGCAACCAGTCAACTTCAGCAGAGCGCTGTGCACAGGGCAGGAAAAGCCGCCGCGCAAACCGCAGCTCGCCGTCGACGCTGGGCGGACAATCCTCATCGTTTTCTTGAAAACGATGCCAAGAGACCTCGACGTCAAGACTCTGCCGAGTGTGGTGCTGAACATAAAGACCCTATGCCACCGCTCTTCCAGGTTATGATGTGACTGTACAGCGTATGCAACGCATGCCTGTGACGTGTACAAGTCTACCAACCGGACACCTTCAGAGCAGTGAGCAGGAGACCGGACATATACTGCATATTTATCATCCTTCGTGTTGTGTCATGACACAGTTCCCGTGCACCAGAAATAAGTCATCTATCAGGACTTTTTGCGTATAATATCTTAACTTGGGACTGCGGAGTCTCCTCGCAAAAACCGGCGCCGATTCCAATACTGAAGCCATTGGTAGCCGAACGAGGCTACTGTTTCATGCTGATGTATGCAAGTGGCCACCACTTGTTGCCCCTTTGAAATCGGAGACAAGCAGTGAATATGGAAAGTTAAAAAATGGGCCTGCTTAACGATATGCACAAGTACACCCATGTACGTCGTCACATATATTAAGGGAAGCGCCGGCTAGTATGATTGGCAGTCTTCGAGAATAGCAATGTACCGATCTTTATAGCACGCAGTCTCGTCGCTTCTTATTTTTGGGTGTGTGCTTTACGTAATGATAAATGGTTGATTTCAAATCAGCTTGGTAAACATTCAATGATACTATAGCTGTCTTCTTTGACCTAATGGCTTGTGCCTAAGTTCAGGTATGAGAGTACCATGCGCACAAACTCGGGGACTGTGCTGAGCCTAACCTCATCGGCCCACACCGATCGACATTGGCTCAAATTCTGTTCCCGGCTCGTAAAAACTGAAGCGCCTGCCACCAACAATGCATCAACACACACCAACCATGAGTCACCCGTTTACAGGGAACTTCTGGCGACAGCATCTGATGTCAAACTAGACGTCTTGTTGGTCGACTTTGTCATCTGCCATTAGTTCTCAGTATAGGCTGGGTATGCACCTATTTAACTCATAACACAATGTGGTTAATAGCAGAGGAGAAAGAAAAGTATGTGCTTCCAGGTGATTGAAGAACATTTTATAACAAATACTCTCTACTCTCGACCGTGCTTATGGCCGCCGCATTTCGATTATTATTATTATTATTATTATTTGTTTTGCACACATATACACAGGTAACAGGAAAGGGAAAGCGAGGAGCAGGCTGGCAACTGCCACCGGAAGGGGCACAACGCCTGCCTACTCTTCTGAAGGGAGGCGACAGCAACACAGAAATGGAAGATAGGAAGGAGGGGAGGAAAAAGGAAAAGGAAAGGAGAGAAACAGGACAAATCTAAAGGCCAAAGTAGAACACTGCAACAGGACAAATCTAAAGACTAAAGTAGAACTCTGCAGCCGGAATTAAAGTAACGCCGCGTCGAACAGCCTCCACAAATTATCAATCGCGTCCATGGCTAGTTCGCTATGCGGCTGATTGTGTTCTCCACGATGAGACGCCAAGTGAAGCTGCACGTAATTTCACGTAATCACCTGCACGTAATCACCGGTTCACAATATACACTACAAGGTGTTTGAACCCGCCGCCTCCCATCTTCGAAGGGAGAAGCGTTAGGGTACAGTACTGATAACACACAGTAGGGCCGGTCACTAAAGGTCACGCTACAACAGAATGTCGAATGTTCATGCTACAAACGTGAACCTAAGTTAGTTAGGTCTATAAAGGTTAGTATGGCGCGATGGGCCTGATCACGTTTAGATGCGTTTAGATGCGTTTAGATGCGTTCGATGTGGGAGAAATGGGAAAACACGCGTGTACTTAGATTTAGGTGCATGTTAAAGAACTCTTAGTGGTCCGAATTCCCACTGTGCCCCACTGCAGTGTACCTGATTAATTTTCCACCTAATACCTAATATTTATTTATCTCAACCACGCTGTTTCGATGATGCGGCCGACGTGCATGTCCAGAGGAACGTCTTCAGCGAATTTCAGACATCCACACAAATCGAAATATCGCCGGAGTTAACGTTTATGGTTACACAGTTAAGCTCACAAAAATCTATGAACTTCGTTACGTAAGAACTACAGTTGCGGACACTCACTGTCAATGGAGCCAATAGCCTAGCGGGGAGGGCACTCTAGGTAGGCTAGACAAACTCCATAGTTGCCCTGGCGTCTATACATCAGTTTCCCTTCAGCTCCCAAAGGTTTCTCCGCAAATGCAAACGGTTATGAAAAATATTGACCGAAGTTATCCGCAGCCCGTGTCTTTATACGGAGAGGTGCTCTTCTCTTTACGACCAAGGCTAGTCTTCTCGTTTCGCTTGATGGAGTACCTGTGCCTGTCCACGGCTGAGCTTGATGGCGCACTATGGCATGACAGGGTAATAGTTGTACCTTAGAGAAAGAAAAAAAAGCTAAGAGTGGACACTCGCATACAACCCTAGCGGCCCCATCGACCCTAGCGTGCCTGGCGGTTGATGAGAGCAACTGGCCTGCACTTCCTGTTTCGGTTTCGCTGGCGCAAAATTTGGATTACCCTACATAACCGACCTTGGGCTGTAGCGGAAGCTTCTCATTTCAGACCACTTTTTTTCACCCAAATGGGAATGCTTTTATTTGTCGCTTTGATTTAGCGATTCATTATTTCGTCTAGTTCAATATTTGGTGTGAATTGAGGTCGTGACGCAATTTTTATTTCGATGAAGTTGTAGCAGATGGAGATAGAAGTAATGATTATTCACTACGGCTTTATCCATCGCGCTTGGCTTCTGTGTTTTGGTACAAGCGCTCATATGAATCAAAGAGACAGAGTTTCCGCAATGTTTTTATTCCAAAGCAAGACAGGCTTCTTCTGGGTTCTGCCGTTGTCAAAGCAGCACGACACACAGCAGTAGCTGCCGTAGGTTGGATCGCCGGACGGCATGGCATCAGCACGGTCTGAAATTGTCAATAAGTGCATGCTTCGTTAGTTACCAAAAACGCATGTACACGTCATAACTGTACGAGGAAACCGCTTTGAATGAATAGCGAAGCGATGCACAATATAATACCACCTACACATCCTGACCTCTGACCCATATAACTCGGACTTACAAGGATAAATGATAAGACCCCGTACAGGGGTGTTCAAAAGTTCCCAGGAAGCCATCCTATATAATCCCATGGCATCGCGGCCTGTGAAATTTAGGACACCCTTGTACGTACTCAGTATAAGGAGTACATTGGTATGAAAAATTAATTTATAAGCGTGATAAAGCGTGATAAAGTTACATTCGAAACTTCCAAATACGAGGCCTTTGTTCAAATGCGCGCCACGCCACACCTACTCGACAATACGTTGTGCAATGTCTTCCGCCACGAAAAAAATGATAACGAACCGAAAATTACTAGAATGCACAGCACTTCCCGACACGGCCGCCGCAATAAGTATATGCAGTAGTCATTGGTGGCTTTTCCCCACCATTACTTTTCTCTAAAAACAACCCGCACGGACGTATACACCAGCGTCCGTCCATGCGCCGTAGATACACACCTCACTGAAGTACCAAACGCAATAAGCTATGCACGCTGTTTATGTCACATGCCATTGCTTGCAAGCAAAATTATTAAAATATTCAGGGCCCTTACTCTATAACGGAAACGAGCAAGCAAAGCTGGGCTACAGCGTGCCTAACGCCCGGCTTTTGTTTATTTAGGTCACGCCCGTCCCCGGAACGCCGTTCTCGGTCTCAATCCGGCGTGGCGTCTTTTATGTTCTTTCCAGCGTTCATCAGCCTCTAGAACAGGCCAAAGAAAAGACCGTCAACCGTCACGCGATAATTTAAACGAGGGTTAGGAATTCAAGTTTCTCGAAACCAGAATTTTCCTGAAATGTGGAATTCATGATATTGACCCTAAGCGTTGTCCAGCACATCGTTTTTAGTCCGCCAACGCGAACTATTTAAATGGAACGCCGATACCGTGGTTATCGCAAACAGCGCTGGGCAAGAACGGTTTACCCTCGCAAACCGAGACGCAGCGTCTCGATGGCGTCGGCCAGGCTGAGTCACAGTGCAGTGCACAGCCGTGAACCGGTGCAAGGTAATGGCAGCTTCGCGTTATGATTTTCACGGAACGCAACCAACAAAGATTATTCCGTTCTCGGCGGGGGTAGCAAAAAAGTACATGGTACAGCACTCTCGCTACGCGTTTCTTGAGGGGGCATGCTTTTCGCATTGTTCGCGTCTAGCCGCCTCATATATATAGAGCCGCCAACTGGTTTTTTTAGCGAACCTCATCGCCCTCACAAGTCAATTACTCCAAGCTTCACTTGAAAACGTGACTCACCTGTCTCACACATGAAAACACCACCGCAGCCGACGTTCAAGAAGCCTTGCCGCTGGCACGCCGCTGGTACACGAATCGTTGATTTTTTTCTCGATGGACGAACGGTGATTGGTGTTGGTGACAGTACGGATGAAGAACAAAAAGCACGGTAGGTGTCTTGGATAAATTCTGTTTTTATGCATAAGAAGCACGCCAAATTTGGGCGTATAATTAATATTTTGTAAAACGATTCAGCAGAATTCATTACAACATTTTCTTTTTTTGCGCCTGCGTCCTCTGGCGTTTGGTGAGAGCACTTGTTCGTTACGTAGCCGTGACGTAGTTCCTGGGGCCAGATTTCTCGGAGTTTCCCCTCTTAGTCTTTTTCTTTCTCTGTGGTTTTACCGCTAAACACATTACGGTAAATTTGCGGGGAAAAGGGGGGGGGGCAACCGCAAAGGCGGCGCAAAGTTGCTCCCTCTTAATTTTGTCAGGTTAACAATATGCAATATATCATTCGAAAACTAGCATTACCACGAGCAGTTCCGTAGGGTGAAATGCGTAAATCTCATTCCGAGTATTTTGGATAAATATCGGATAGCCGTTTGTAAAAGATTTATCTAATTTGGATCCTGTGTCAAAGAATGCGTTTGCAGGCACCCGAACTAGATCGTGCGACCACGATGAAGGGAGGCTCCGTGTCGCGTTCATTGAGCGTCTCGTCTGAATCGCAGGTCGTCGTAGGCACCTGCACGGCAACGCTGAGTAGGAACATGGCGGCGTACTTGCAGTTGCTGATTCCGATGCATGGGTGCTATGGCGAGCGTTTCCTCTAGAGTTGTATGCTAACTCTATAGGTGAATATTCCCGACATCTTTTAATGGGATACCAGCCACGGCAGCTTACCGCTTATGGGGTTTCGCTGCTAAGCTTAATTTCGTCCATTCAATCGTGGCCACAGCGGCCAAATGTTTACTGAAGGGAAATGCAAAAAAAGATGAGAAGAGAGCGCAAAGAAAAAATAAAACTCGTGTATTGTATTAGGGTGCATGTTAATGAACCCCAAATTCAAGAAGTCACTCCGAATCCCTCATGTTAGCGTGCCTTATAATAAAAGCCGGATTTGCGCACGTAAAACCCAACATTGCAAATTCTAGCCTGATGAGCGAGCAAAGTTTCAAATGCGTCAGTTTCAGTCATTCTAAAAATTGCGTGGGCAAGTGCTGTTATCCCACCCTGTGCCTGCTCCCTTCCTCTTCACCTTACCATGGCGGAGAAAATGCTTAGGAGGCTTGGGGCTGCGGTGACCCTCACAGCGGCTGTGGTCTCAAAGTGAAGTGTTCTTATTTACCAATGGGGTGCCACGTGTCCCTACCCCGTAGTCCCAGTGGTTAATAGGCAGATGCGTACCACCTAATCTGCAAAAGACCGTGCTTTCCTAGGAATGCTCGCGTCTCCTACTGGAAGCCGGCCTCCGCTACTGTCTCCACCAGCTAGGACCGCTGGATACGTAACGATAGAGTCCACAAAACTCTACTTCGATGCGTACCCAACACAGCCCTCACAGCACAGATATAATACAGATATACACATCAAGAATTCTGCTTTCGGGGCAAGTCCTTATCGCAATAAAAGTTAGTTAGTTCGTTAGTTTGGGTTTAGTGGCACAAAGGCAACTAAGGCCATGCTGTGCCAGTCACAAGACAAAATAAAACGGAACGTTAGGGCAGGTGAACCTGCATGACATTATAGTTGGTGTAAATAACCAGCTTTTTCTAAAAAGTCGAAGAGGTTAGGAAATGACACTAGGGGTCATCTGCTAGTAATAGGGCAGGGTGTAATAGAATGTGCAAATTATACAGGCTGTGTAAAAACCTCCGTCTCAGTGTATCGATGTGTGGACATGTTATTAAGATGTGCATGACTGTAAGAGCTTCATTACATTTTTCGCAACTTGGCGGGTTTTCTTTTCGGAGGAGGAAATTGTGCGTCAGATGTGTGTGTCCAATGCGAAGTCGACACAGGGTCACCTCGTAGAATCGTTGCTGGTGACTGCATGATTTCCACTCGCCAACTACAGGTTTAAATAAATGAAGCTTGTTGCTTAAACAAGTCTCCCAATTGCGTTGCCATGTTGAAATCAAGGCCTTCCGAATCGCATTGAAACTGTCTTTATATGGAAGTGCTGTATTTTGAATGTTTTTGTAAGCTGCCATTGATGCGCATCTATCCGGTGCTTCATTACCTGCTATTCCAACATGGCTTGGTACCCAGCCAAACTTGATTGATCTGCCATATTTGTTAGACGTTAATGCATTCAAAATATCCCCTAACAAGGGTTCACTTTGGGATTTCATGTGTAGAGCCTTCAGTACGCCTAATGAGTCTGTGTATATGACAGTGTTTTCAAGTTTGTCAGCAATGATCTTTTGAACTACAGTCCATATCGCGTACACTTCGGCTGTGTAGACAGAGGCATGCTGAGGTAATCGAATACTTGTTTCCCAATTTTCTGTTACGGCTCCTACACCCACGTGTTTTTCCGTTTTAGAGCCATCAGTATAAAATTCTATGTAGTTTGTATACTTGTCTTGAAGAGCGCGGAATTCCTGTATAATGTGTTGATGTGCTGTGTCTCTTTTCTTTAGATGTGTTAGGGTCCAATCACATAACGCTGTGAAATCACACCACGGGGGTAAACGTTCTGGCTTTCTGACAACCTGGAGGACTTCCCGGGGGATGTCATAATCCCGACAGTATTCCTCGTATCGCAAGATAAGCGGCGTAATCATGTTTGGTTTATTTGTGTAATGTAAGCGTGAGCTGCACTTTGTGACGATGTTGTAGCATATGTGTTGTGGTGAGGATCGGATTCTGTGTATGTAGGAAAAAGTTAGTAGCGCTCTGCGATGCTGTAAAGGAGGTTCATTACATTCAACATGTAAGCTCTGTATAGGTGATGTTCTGTAGGCACCGCATGCTAGTCGTAGTCCTAAGTTGTGGACTGGGTCAAGTCGTCGGACGTAAGATAGTCTGGCTGAACCATATGTAATGCTGCCGTAGTCCGATATGCTGCGCACCAAAGTGCGGTAGATGTGTAGCAGGCATTTATGGTCAGAGCCCCACCATTTCCGGGAGAGGATTTTTAGAATGTTAAGCGCGTTGTCCGCTTTGATTTTAATACTATTGATGTGTGCGAGAAAGTTCAACTTTTTATCAAACAGAACACCCAGAAACTTGTGTTCTTGTTTCACGGGTAGTGTGGCATCCTGTAGTTCAAGGATGGGATCTGGTTGTAGGCCTCTTTTTTGTGTAAAGACAACACTAATCGTTTTTTCACTTGAGAAGTCAAAGCCGTTTTCAGATGCCCACTGCGCTAGTTTGTTTAGTGTAATTTGAATTTGTCGTTCGCAGCTTGCCATGTTCGATGCACGACATGCAATTTGAAGGTCATCCACATATAGTGACGGGGCGTGGAACCGTGGGCGTGGAACCGGCGACATGGCGGGAGCGCTTACCGGTTTTCTTCTGGTTACGCAGGTCGTCACATCGAGCGTATCGCTTGCAGGAGCCCCTTCAGTGCCCACTTCGGATGACGAGGTGTGCTTGATGAACGCGACTGAGGCAGTGCAATGTTCGTCAAGCGAGGATTTCTGGACATGCCAAGTGTCGACCGAGTACGGACTTTTTTTTACTTCGAGTGTGCAACACTGTGTACTGGGCGGCAACGGTGGTGACTTACGGCTACAAATTCATCGTAGCGGCACTTCGTCGGCGGGGCGTGGAACCGGCGACATGGCGGGAGCGCTTACCGGTTTTCTTCTGGTTACGCAGGTCGTCACATCGAGCGTATCGCTTGCAGGAGCCCCTTTAGTGCCCACTTCGGATGACGAGGTGTGCTTGATGAACGCGACTGAGGCAGTGCAATGTTCGTCAAGCGAGGATTTCTGGACATGCCAAGTGTCGACCGAGTACGGACTTTTTTTTACTTCGAGTGTGCAACACTGTGTACTGGGCGGCAACGGTGGTGACTTACGGCTACAAATTCATCGTAGCGGCACTTCGTCGGCGGGGCGTGGAACCGGCGACATGGCGGGAGCGCTTACCGGTTTTCTTCTGGTTACGCAGGTCGTCACATCGAGCGTATCGCTTGCAGGAGCCCCTTCAGTGCCCACTTCGGATGACGAGGTGTGCTTGATGAACGCGACTGAGGCAGTGCAATGTTCGTCAAGCGAGGATTTCTGGACATGCCAAGTGTCGACCGAGTACGGACTTTTTTTTACTACGAGTGTGCAACACTGTGTACTGGGCGGCAACGGTGGTGACTTACGGCTACAAATTCATCGTAGCGGCACTTCGTCGGCGGGGCGTGGAACCGGCGACATGGCGGGAGCGCTTACCGGTTTTCTTCTGGTTACGCAGGTTGGTCCTGTCACTAATTGTCTAAAGCGGCAGTATCTTGTTTTGCCGGTTCCACCCCAAACTTTGTTTACCGTACTATGCTCTCGTCCATCCGGAACTGACCGGACAAAGGCACAAAACAAACGAAAATTTGCCCTTTTTCGGAGAACCGCCTTCTACCTACTGCTTTTATTATTGTGTGGAGGGGATATAGAATTAAATCCAGGGCCTACTGAACAACTGCTTGCGCAGTTACTTGAAGGGCAAAATGCTATCATGGCAAAACTAACGTCCATGGAAGAAAAACAGAATAAGCTCACTCTTGATGTAACAGATTTGAAAGCTCGTTTTCTTTCGTTGGAACTTAAAGCTGCGAAAATTGATGGCATGAGTACTGCTTTAACAGCTATTGAAGTTCAGCAGCGCCAGGATCACGAAGCACTGGCGACAATTACCAAAAAGATTGACGACGCTGAAAATAGGGAACGACGCAACAATTTGGTATTTTATGGTTTTACGGATGCATTTGCAGCTGAGACAGCTTTAAAATCTGAGGAACTTATCGCAAATTTGTGCACCTCAAGGCTTGAACTTACTGATGTCAGCATTGAACGTGCGCATCGAATAGGGCCGTATCGTGAAGGCATAGCACGTCCAATAATTGTTAGATTTTCTTCTTTTAAGGCTCGTCAATCTGTGCTGTCAAGAGCACATAAGTTAAAGGGAACAGAGTATAGCATATCAGAGGATTTTTCGCGTTTCGTTCGTGACAAGAGAAAGAAATTGTGGGAGTTTGCAAGGGAGCATAAGCAGCAAGGAAAGAAGGTTATTTTAAAGTTTGATACGCTGCACTTAGACGGCAAACGGTATCAAGTAGATAGCGCCACAGGGTGCGTAGTCCAACAATGACCAGTTTGTACGCCTAGAGTTGCGCAGCCGCTTACCGTTATGGTTATCAACTGTCAGAGCATAAAGAACAAAATCGACGATTTCTTTATGGTGGTTCGATCGATACGACCCTCAATCATTTTGGGCACAGAGTCGTGGCTTGATTCTACAATTGCCGATTCTGAAGTTTTTCCGCCTGGGTATCAATGCTTTCGTCGCGACCGAAGTGCAAGAGGAGGAGGGGTGTTTATACTTGTGAGTTCAGATATACCTAGTATATTGTTGGATTGTTCTGCTACTGATATTGAATGTGTTTTTTGTAGAATACGGCTGCAGAATGGGAAAGGTGTCGTAGTTGGTTCCTATTATAGGCCTCCTAGCACAACGTTCGAACAGTTATTCAAATTGTCTGAGTGTCTTGAAACGATTAAAGCGGATCATATTTTGATCGGGGGTGACTTTAACCTTCCACATATTAATTGGTCAAGCAATGACCCAAGGTGTACAGCCGGAGGCCGACTATATTCAACTTTTTTTGATATTCTGGACGAGTACACATTTACACAGTACGTCCATGAGGCATCTCGAAATGACGGTACAGGTCATGTTCTTGACTTACTTCTTTGTAATATGCCTAATATTGTATCGAATGTCCATGTTTTACCCGGTGTTAGTGACCACAATATAGTTGTGGCTGATGTAAATGTTGAGACTATATCTGTTCCCAAAAAAGCTGCCAGAAAGGTGTACGCGTACACTAGAGCAAATTATGATGCAATTAATTCGGCATTTGAAACCTATTTTCCCACTTTTGATACACTAGCAGCCGAACTGAATACTGAACAGTTATGGAACGTGTTTAAAGAAAAACTATTTGATCTGCGCGAAACTTTCGTTCCCATCCGTATCTTGTCAGCTAAACGCACTAGAAATAAACCATGGTTTAACACTCTGCTGCGTACTCTACTGCGACGTATAAGACGAATGTACAGGAAATGTAAAAAAAATAATTCTGTGGAAAACAAGTGGGAGCTGAAAAGAATGAAACTTAACTTTCAAAGTCTAACTAAAGTAGCTAAAAATTCTTACTTCTCAAGTCTTGGTAAGAAGCTAGTGGAGGATTCGAAACAGTTTTGGAAATACGTTCGTCTCAACGGTAAAGATAATACATCTATTCCTCCTCTAAAATATTCTCACACAATCGTTGACGATGATGCGTCTAAGGCAGCCATCTTTAGCAATTATTTTTCGTCCGTGTTTAGTCCAAGTTTTTCACGCGTTGTTAACATGGTTTCTCCAACTGAGGCAGAAGTGATGCCCGAGGTCACTTTTAGTGTGCCTGGTATTCGTAAATTGTTAGAAAATCTCAAACCAGCTAAAGCGTGCGGCCCAGACGATATACCAGCAGCGATAATAAAGAACTGTTCGGCAACGTTATCGTTATACTTTCACCGTCTATTTCAGAAGTGCTTGGTGGAGAAGGCACTACCTTGTGATTGGAGGTTAGCACGTGTTACACCTATTCATAAGAATGGGCCAAGAAATGACGTTGAGAACTACAGGCCGGTGTCGTTAACTAGTATACCATGTAAAATATTTGAACATGTCCTTTATAGTTGTATAATGACACATTTGGTTAAACATAATCTTCTGCATTCTAGTCAACACGGTTTTCGGCAAGGTTTTTCTTGCTCAACACAGCTTGTTGAGTTCACGCATGAATTGGCTCTAGCAATAGATAAGCGTAAAGTAGTTGACTGTATTTTCTTGGACTTCAAAAAAGCGTTCGATGTTGTTCCCCATGACCTTCTTATTAGTAAATTACGGGGCTATAAACTGAATGAATCAGTTATTGCATGGATAGCAGAGTATCTCTCTCTAAGACAGCAGTCGGTAGTTCTCAACGGTTGTTCCTCCGGATATGTTCCCGTGACCTCAGGAGTTGGATGGATGGATGTGTGTTGTTTAGTGGCGCAAGGGCCAGGTATGGCCAAAGAGCGCCATGACTGATAATGTTGTGTTAAGCACTGATGTGTGAGTGGAGATGGTGGGATGTAACATGGCTGTAAAGTGGCCTAAAATCGATCAGTGTCATGAAAGCGTAAAATAGTATAAAGCATAAAATTATGATAGTGATACATGTAGTGGTCTGTGGATATAGTACGCGTGATAAGTGGACATGGAGCTAAAATGCAAGAATATGTAACTAGCACTTATGCCTCCGGTGGGCCTTTGAGCCTAAAGGCTGGGAGGCAGGTGCTTTCTTTATTGCACCTACCGCAGCAGAAACCTCTGTTAGAGGCTGTGCTACGGATTTCCTGGGGCTATAATATGAAAACTATGTACATCTTTTAAAAATCGAAACAGGCATTCATGTTTAAAGAGAGGTTCTATACCTATAATCATTTGAGGATGGAATGGAATTAGCTGCCGATGTGGTAATGGAAAATGCTTTCTCCTATTAGCATCTAATTGAGTGCATTGCAGCAGGATGTGAAGCACGGTTAGTGGCTCACCACATTTATCACACGTGGGTGGATCGCCACCGGACAAGAGGTATGCGTGTGTGCTGTATGTGTGTCCTATCCTGAGTCTGCAAAGTGTTACTTCTGTGTGGCGGTTCTTTGATACCGGCGGCCAGTTGCCAAGATACGGCTTGATAACATGTAGTTTATTTTCTGTTTGTTCGTCCCACAAGCACTGCCAGAAAGCCCTTAGCTTTTTTCTTATTGAGGGCTTGAGGTCCATTACAGGGACAGTTGTGGAAGTGTTGGAGGCGTTGGCGTTGACGGATGTGGCTAGCTCGTCAGCCAACACGTTTCCCTCTATCTCTCGGTGCCCCGGCACCCAGCATACGACGATATGCTGTTTGGACTGATAGGTTGTGCATAATGTTGTGTAAAGAGATAGAATTACAGGGTTTTTATATTTCCTGACAGTTTTCAAAGCATTTACAACACTCAAAGAGTCTGTGTATATAACTGCCTTTGGGATATTAGATTCATTAATGTGTTTAACGGCAGCCAATATCGCGTAGGCCTCTGCTGTGAAAATACTTGTGTTAGGGTGCAGAACACCGGCATCTGTAAAGGATGGACCGACCGCTGCGTAAGATACGCCAAAATTACACTTTGATGCGTCTGTAAAGAATTCAGGAGAGGAGTATTTGTGCTGTAATTCGAGGAAATACATTCGTATATGCGCGACGGGCGCGTGCTTTGTGACAGCTACGAAAGA
Organism: Dermacentor albipictus; assembly: GCF_038994185.2. NCBI lineage: Eukaryota > Metazoa > Arthropoda > Arachnida > Ixodida > Ixodidae > Dermacentor > Dermacentor albipictus. Next base: position 73,389,059 of record NC_091829.1, on the reverse strand, counting down.
TGTATCACAGTCTATTGGTTGCCACTGCCACGGCGGGGGCCGTATAGCAGGGGACATAAGGTGGTATCCAAGCAGTGGAACACTTGTTTCTTCAGCCATGTCTCTAACACGCATGGAGAAAGGCTGTGCCACTCTGGGCCGGTTGCGGAAAAGTTGGCAACTGGACAAATCGTTTACGGTGTAATACGTGGGATGCTGACTGTTTGCGTTCACTCTAAGAAAATACATGAAAGACGAATATGTTCTCTGCAGATGCAGTGACCACTCATCCGATTCAACGTACAGGCTTTCCACTGGGCTTGTTCTAAAGGCGCCTGTGGACAGGCGAATTCCTAAGTGGTGGACAGGGTCAAGCATCTTTAGAGCAGTTGGAGTAGCCGACTGGTAAACTATGGCTCCATAGTCTAATCGTGTGCGTATGAGGCTTTTGTACAAGTTCAAGAGGCATTTTCTATCACTGCCCCAGGTTGTGCGTGAGAGCACCTTTAAGATATTCATTGTTTTCATACATTTGATTTTAAGATACTTTATGTGCGGTACAAAGGTTAATTTCGCGTCTAAAATTATGCCTAAAAATTTATGTTCCTTGTTTACAGGCAGACGCTCACCATGCAAGAGAATTTCAGGATCAGCGTGCAGGCCTCTTTTTCTCGAGAAAACGACACATGTGCTTTTCTGTGGGTTCAGTCTGAACCCGTTCTCGTCAGCCCATTTGGAGACCTTGTTAAGGCCAAGCTGGACCTGTCGCTCACAGATTGCAAGAGAACTTGATTGGAATCCTATCTGCACATCGTCAACATATGTGGAATAGAAGATGTTACGTGGTATGTATAGACGAAGAGAATTCATTTTTACTATAAAGAGCGTGCAGCTGAGCACACCGCCCTGCGGCACTCCTGTTTCCTGTATAAATTTCTGTGACAAGACATTGCCCACTCGAACACGGAATGTGCGATTAGACAGATAGCTTTCAATAACACTAAACATATTGCCATGTATACCTAACTGTGAGAGGTCTCTCAATATCCCAAACCGCCATGCAGTATCATAAGCTTTCTCCATATCTAAGAATACTGATAAAAAAAACTGCTTATGAACAAAAGCTTCACGAATACGTGCCTCGATACGTATGAGATGGTCACTGGTGGATCGACCCTCGCGAAAACCGCACTGGTATGGGTCGAGGAATTTATTAGATTCGAGGATATGTAGTAGGCGACAGTTAATCATTTTTTCGAATACTTTGCAGAGGCAACTTGTTAGCGCTATAGGTCGGTAACTTGATACAGAGGAAGGATCCTTCCCGTGTTTCAGAATTGGAATTACAATAGCCTCCTTCCAAACGGAGGGGATCTCGCCGGAAGACCATATAACGTTGTATAGGTAGAGGAGGGTTTTCTGTGTTTCAGGTGGTAGTTGTTTTAGCATCTCATATATTACGCGGTCTGAACCTGGGGCGGATGTATTACAACAGTTTAGTGCTGCCTGCAGTTCTGCTATACAGAATGGATCGTTGTACGCCGCACTTTCTTTAGCAGACTTTCTTTCTAATTTTTGCTGTTCTATTTGTGTTTTGTACTTAAGGAAGGTTTCGGAGTAGTGTGAAGAGCTCGATATGTATTCAAAATGTGCACCGAGAGAGTTGGCTTGGTCTTCAAGGCTTTCTCCGTGGCTATTTACTAGAGGTAAGGAATACGTTTGCTGCCCATTAACTTTCTTCACTCTATTCCAGACTTTTCTCTCATCTGTATACGAGTTGATGCTTGATATAAATTTTGCCCAGCTCTCTCGTCTTGCTTGCCGGCGCGTTCTCCTTGCCTGGGATTTGACATGCTTAAAGTTTTCCAAGTTTTCTGCCGTTGGCGAATCGCGAAGCAGCGCCCACGCTTTGTTCTGCTTCCTCCGTGCTTGCCTACATGCATCGTTCCACCAAGGAACACGCCGCTTCGAACCCATGCCGCTCGCTTGAGTAATACATTTACAGGCGGCATCCAGTATAAAAGCTGTAAAATATGCAACAGCATCATCTATAGTTATACCAGACATCTCAGTCCAAGTCATTTGTGTAAGAGATTTGTACCGTTCCCAATCGGCTGTGTCAATCTTCCACCGAGGGACCTGCGGGGCAAGTTTATCTTGTTTCGGCGTAGTTAGGGTTATTGGGAAGTGGTCACTCCCATATGGGTTGTTAACCACATTCCATTTAAAATATGGTAAAAGCGTCGGCGATAAAATGCTAAGATCTATGGCAGAGTATGACTTGTTGGCTAGGTTAAAATATGTGGGCTCCTTTGTATTCAAGAGACATGCTCCAGAAGAGAAAAGCATCTGTTCAATGACGCGACCTCGCGCATCACAGCGTGGATCGCCCCACAAACTGCTGTGTGCATTAAAATCACCGAGAATCATATAGGGTTCTGGGAGCTCAGGGCTCAGTTCTGGGCCCTCTTTTGTTTCTGATGTATATAAATGATATTACTATTGGCCTCAAATCTTCGTTCAGAATGTTCGCGGATGACTGTGTAGTTTACAGGATTATAGAGAATGAACGTGATTCAGAATACCTGCAGCATGATTTGAATGTTATATCATCCTGGTGTGCCCATTCAGAAATGTCGTTGAATGTTAAAAAGTGTGTTCACGTCACCTTTACGAGGAAGCGTTCATACCAGTTGAATACGTATACCATAAATAGCGCTACTTTAAGCACGGCCAGGGAATATAAATATCTAGGAGTTTATTTAACGAGTGATTTGAGGTGGGCTAAGCACGTTCACCACATCAAAGTAAAGGCTGCACGTGTTTTGGGTTTCTTAAGACGAAATTTCAGCGAACTTCCATTGAATTTAAAAGAACAACTGTATTTCACCCATGTGCGCTCATTGCTGGAGTACGCATGCGTTTGCTGGGATCCGTATACCAAAGAGCTGGCCGATACGCTTGAAAAAATACAGAATAGGGCAGTGCGATTCGTTCTAGGTAATTGGGATCGTCACCTTAGCATGAGCGAAAGCAAACGTAAACTTAAATGGGAAGAATTGAAAGATCGTAGACGAAACCTCAGGTTGAAATTTTTCCATAATATCTACCATTCTAAAACTGGAATCAATAAGGAGAAGTACATTCAAGAGCCGTCCTATATATCCCAAAGAAGGGACCACAGTCTCAAAATAAAAGAATTTTCCTTTAAAGGTGACGTCTTCCGCTATTCATTCTTTGTTAGATGTATAAGAGAGTGGAATAATCTTCCGCCTATGATTGTATCCAATGTGTCAAATGATGCTTTTTACCGCGCTTTGTGTAATTAGTTTCTTTATTGGTATCAAATATGATGCTTATTTTTATGTATCCCCCTGCTGTAATGCCAGCAAAGGCGAAGCAGGTATCAAATAAATAAAAATAAAATAAATAAAGCATTATAGAATATGGAATTACATTATTGAGCGAGTTCAGTTTCACCACAAACAATGTTGTGCTCAATACGCATCCCTGAGGTACACCGTTTTCCTGAATAAACACGCTGGACAGCACCGTTCCTAAACGCACTTGGAAAGTTCGATCGGACATGAAATCAGCGAGACATTTAAGCATTCTCCCGCGGATCCCTAAGTCCGCTAGATCCCTTAAAATACCGAACCTCCATGTTGTGTCGTATGCCTTTTCGAGATCAAAGAAAACTGTGAGGCAATATTGCTTTTGTAGAAAGGCCGCACGTATCTCGTGTTCTAACCGAACTAGATGATCTGTTGTGGAGCAGCCTTTCTTGTACCCACACTGATGATTATCGAGCAGGTTCTCATTTTCGAGGACGTATGTCAATCTGATGTTTATAATAGATTCATAGGACTTGGCGAGACAGCTTGTTAGTGCTATAGGTCGGTAGCTTGTAGCTGTTGTAGGATGCTTTGCAGCTTTCAAGAAAGGGATTATAATGGCTTTTTTCCACGCATTCGGCATTTTTCCTGTTTCCCAGATTATGTTAAAAAAGCGGAGCAATGTCTTAACTGCTTTTGAAGATAAGTGTGCGAGCATTGTGTAATGTATTCTGTCCGGACCTGGCACTGTTTTTTTGCCGGTAGTGAGTACTCTGTTAATTTCGGAAAGTGTTAGGGGTGCATTATATGGTTTCTCGGAACTTCCTGCTGTCGGAAGTTTTTGTTTTTCTGCTGATTGTTTATACTTTTCAAATTCAGTGGAGTAGTTTAGCGAGCTTGATATGTTATGGAAATGCTGCCCTAATATATCTGCGTGTTCTTTTAAATTCGTTTGTGTACCTGGAGGTGACAGTATGGGGATCGTAAAAGGAGCGTACTCGCTTCTAAACATTCGAAGCTGATCCCACATTCTTTTGGATGTTATTGAGCTATTGATAGAGGATACATAGGTTTGCCAGGACTGTCTTTCGGCTTGCCTACGCGTGTACCTGGCTTTCGCCTTTGCTTTTTTGAAATACAGGAGGTTATCATATGTTGGATATCGCCGAAAGATACCCCATGCTTTGTTTTGTGCTTTTTTAGTTTGAGTGCATTCATTCGTCCACCAGGGTTTTAGTTTTTTCCTTAAGAAGCCGGAGGACTGCGGGATCGTCTGTTCTGCTGCAGCAAGTATGGAGCCGATAATATTTTCATTCATTTCGTCTATTGTTTGTTGATCTGATATGTGGTCAAGACTGGCCTTCTCGCTGAAGAGAGGCCAGTCTGCTAGATGGAGTTTCCAACGGGGTGGTCTTAGTGGGACTGTAGGCAAAGGAGATGTGTTTTTAATAATGCCGGGCATATGATCACTACCATAAGGATTGTTAATAACACTCCATTTAAAATCGATCAACAGAGATGGAGTGCACAGCGCCAGATCAAGACAGCTCATAGCTCCTGTGCTTGGGCAGCAGTAGGTTGGCGCACCAGTGTTTAAAAGGCATATTTCGTTAGTCAGGATAAAATCTTCAAGTGTTTGTCCCCTGGTGTCAGTTGTTTTGCTACCCCATAAGATGTTATGAGCGTTAAAATCACCTGTAATTAAAAAAGGTTTGGGTAGCTGGTTTAAAACTAACTCCATATCTCCTACAGTAAAATGGGAATGTGGTGGAATGTACATTGAACAAATGGTAATGGTTTTATGTGCTAAAACCGTGACAGCAATGGCTTCCAAGTGAGTATTAATGGTAACTTCTCTAGCTGCAATGCCGTTCCGTAGAACTATAGCTACGCCACCCGAAAGCCGGTTCGCCTGAGTACGATCGCGCCGTACAACGGTGAATCCTTTTAAAATGTTTTTATGCTTTCCGCCTCAGTTTGTTTCTTGTAAGCACAAGGCCACAGGAGAGAAGTTACTTAACAAGTCTTTGATGTCACCTAAGTTATGTAAAAGGCCTCCACAGTTCCAATGAATAATAAAAGCCATCTTGGAATTGAAGGGTAAGAAATGGCATTATGAAAAACTCAGAGGTGGGATTATAGGTGACATGGATAAAAAGGCTAATACAAATGAGCGATAACCTTTAGGTTATCGCTTTCTTAATTTGAGTGGTTACTGGGATTTTGTCCCTCTTACCACGCTCTAGAGAGCGCTTGTCCTTCGGTGTCGATGACACCGGGGTTTTTGTGTCGACCTCCATCGCTCTCTCTGAGGCGCTGGAGGACCGAGAGTTAGGCGCCGAGACACGCGCCTCGGGCCTTGGAGTTCGTTTCATTTTAGGGCCCTGTGGGACTGGTGTCTCCAGGGCCGCCGAATAGGGTGGAGCAGTACTGACTGCTTCCACCACGGGGGCCGCAGGAGGCACTTCGGCACCACTGCGCGTGGGCTCGGAGGACTCCGGAGGCCTCTGTGGCGCTGCCCCCGCCTGCGCCACATCGGCATAACTTCTTCGCGGAAGATACGATAGCCGCTTTCGGGCTTCAAAGAACGAAATTTTTTCTTTTACAGTTAGGGCAATGACTTCTTTTTCTTTTTTCCAGCAAGGGCAGGACCGCGAATAAGCTGGGTGATCTCCCTTGCAGTTAACACAATGTGGCGAAGAGGTGCAATTCTCCGATTGGTGGTCGTTAGAGCTGCATTTAGCACAAGTTGTTTGCCCTCGGCATGCATGTGAAGCATGTCCAAATCTTTGGCACTTAAAACATCGTCTGGGATTTGGAATATATGGTCTCACATTGACTTTGACATAACCTGCATCGAGTGAAGTAGGCATTACGCTTGTTCCGAAGGTGAGTATAACGTGTTTGGCGGGGATTTCTTGGTCGTTTCTGCGGATTACTATTCTTTGTACTTTGGTGACATTTTGTTCCTGGAAACCTTCCAGCAGTTCCTCGTCGCTTAAACCAATAAAGTCTTCTTCAGATATTACTCCCCTGCTTGTGTTAAGTGTTCTGTGGGCTGAAACAGTCACTGCCACATCGCCAATACTCGTAAGTTCAGATAGCTTATCTGCTTGATCTTTATTATTCAGTTCTAGGATGAGGTCCCCGCTAGACATTTTGGAGGCTTTGTATGTCTGTCCGATTTTATCTTTCAGGCATTTGGCGACCAGGAATGGAGAAAGCTTTCTAATAGGCGTGTTACTTTCACTGTGGACTACATAGTATTTGGGGAAAGATGGAGCGTTGCTTCGAAAGGATAATTGAAATGGAACTTCGGTGCGGCATCTTTTGAGACGCCGATCATGGACAACAGAGATTTGAGCTGCCATAGGAAAGTGTGTGTGTTCGGCAACAGCGCCCACCACCCACCACGGAGCCCAACGAGAGGACGCGGCAGGGCTTGTATCCAAGCCTGCACGACGCCAGCCGTACGCCATCACTATAACCAAATATGGTGTACCCAAGGTAGGATATCCACACAAGGTTAACCCTTGCCGCAGTGGAGAGAGGAAGTAAATGGAAGAGACAAGAAGACAGGAAAGGTAAAAAAGTGGGAGATAAAGACGAAGGTTTGAGGAGAGAGAGATAGGAAGAGGCGACTACCGATTGCCCCCGGGTGGGTCAGTCCGGGGGTGCCGTCTACGTGAAGCAGAGGCCAAAGAGGTGTCTTGCCTCAGCCGGGGGGCCTTAAAGGTCCGATCACCCAGCATCGGCTCAACCTCCAGGATCCCCCTTTCCCCGGACACGGCTAAGCTGCGCACGACTACACGCGGGAGGGTCCAACCCTCATGTGCTCGGGTCCGTGGTGTCGCAACACACCAAACGCCTGCTGACGCAGACGCCCCTGCGGGGCGGACGTGAAAGAGCGTGCGTCACCGCCGCCGCCGTTGCGGCTACTTGCGTTATGCTGCCTAAAATCGAGCAGCGGTGGACGCCGGTAGCATGCACTAATACGAAACACAAGTTGAAGATAAGAAAAACAACAATCACAACGGATCTTCGTTCCTTCCGAGTGCCGCGCTTTGATCCGCTGCGGCCGCCCGCCGCTGCACGACAGCGCCATCTGCTGGACTACCGGTGACGCACGGTCCCCTTCGTCGCAACCATCCGCAGTAGAGCAACCGAACGGTGCACTAGAAATTTATCAAGCGTGACGAGACCCCACGTGACAGTGAGGGCGAAGCCTGGCGTCACTCGGGGCACTCTCGTCGTCAGCGCGCGGAGCGCGACAGCAGCGCCCCGGTGTGGCCCCGCAGCCGCTCCGGCCACTTGAGCCGTGGTCCGTTTACTTTCTTGACTGACAGTACGTATAAGGACAACGTGAAAAGCTCATTCGTGTACATTTTACAGTTTAGATGGCCATTTAATAAACATTTAGGCATTTTTTTATCGTGCGTCAAAGGATACTTTTGGCGGCGCCTGAACTAGATTCCGTAACCATAAGGAAGGAATGGGGCACTGTGTCGTCCGTACTGCAAAACAATGGGAAAACTGGGGACCATTCTGCGATGACACCACCAGTATAAGCTGCGATCGACCGGCGTTCCTTGGGTCTGAAATTTAAAATGTTGTGCAAAACTGTCTGCATTCATAAACTAAAACGCTCTCAAAACAATTGAAATTTATATCACTCCCCAAAATTTCGCACTACAAATTGTTAGGATCCATCAATCACTTCGTCTAAGCTTGCACGTTTCCAGCCCCAGATCATGCAGTGTTCCTTATGGTCTGCCCAGCGTTTCGGTTACAGAATACAAACAAACACTGGCCTACTCGTCCCGTTCGGTAAGCACGCATATGTTTCGAGTATCTCGAAGCCCACGACGATAAGAAGACAGAAAGGAGCACCTCCACTGTGCCTTGTGGGTTGCATGGGATTCCTGTCATGTCGAATCCGCCAGAAAGGTGGTCGCCAGGTTTCACCGAAGAAAACAAACAAACACGCAGCGGCACACATGCTCAAAGATAATGACTGTGACAGCGCTTCCCGTGCACCTAAAGAATGTGCCAACCCGGCAGGAAAAACCACAGTAAGCAATCAGCGAGCTCCGTACGTACATGGTGGTCCTTTATGAAAGGGAACACGCGAGTGCGTGGCCTGTGTTCTGCGGAGGCTGCTTAGAGGGCCAGCAACAGGCAGCAAACGGAAGCACGTCCGTGTAGCGCCATCTATTATCGGCCAGTATAAGCAGTGGCAGACGGCTGATAGGGGAGCAGCTGTGGACTGCCTGCCAGGCCAGACGGATGAGCAACAGCCGGGGTCTGCAACGCAGCTTCTGCTGCTAGGAAACCGCACTTCGTACACAAGTACATTGGCAACGTGGAAGGATTAACATTTTCCAGCTAGTTAATATGCACTCTAAGCGTATTTTAATGCGTAAGCATTCTTTGGCAAGTTTCGCAGTAAGATCTGTCCGCCACGCGAAAAGTGCAATGCTTTGTATCTGCCCGAAAATGCGTAATCGCCGATGTTACGACATTTAATCATTCTAATAGTGTATTTGTATATGATTGGTAGCTTTATAAGGGATGAGGAAGAATTGAAAAAAGAGTGCTTTCAAGAGAATAACCATAGAGATACATAACGTCCTCAGAAAATGCATGGGGAAGCCTATAGTAGGGGTGGGCCGACTTGAAACTTGGGTGCGGCCAACATATATATGTCAGCGGGCCAATTTAAATTTTGGGATGCGTCATGGGCGAATATGAAATTTGGGGGTGGGCCTATGCACACACCGACAACTCTAGTGGAGTTTCTGAGTACTTTTTAGCAGTACGGAGCCCTGGCTACCCACTCCCACCATAGCATGAATAAGCCCCACCTGATTCGGAGCGGTTTTGGAGAGAAATGCACTCAAGTGAAACATTAGCGAGAGTCATTCCATGGAAGGATTCTGAACATGGAAGGACTCTGCTTTAGCTTAGGTAAATAAACGCACTTTAGCAGGGAAGAAGTTTGGGCGTGTTAAGGATGCATTCAGACTGGGATACATAGCGCAAAAAATTTCACTGGGACAAGCAGAACACAGGACGAGCGCTAACTTTCGCTAGCGTTGAAAGTTAGCGCTCGTCCTGTGTTCTGCTTGTCCCTGTGAAATTTTTTGCGCTATGTATCCCAGTCTGAAATAAACGCAATTTTGTTATTCATTATTGAGGCTTAGGTATTACTATACTTAATTACTTGAATTATTAGCCGTAGTTAGGGTATGACGAAGACGTTTATATACGTAATTATAATTAGGTTAATGAATTAGGTATGCATAATCTCATGGTACCCTTAATTCTTGATTGGGCTGCATTGATGGAACCTTCGTAACTTTTGATTAGTCTAAAAGTTTAACATATACTGATTTTAATTAGCCTCAGTATTCCTAATTGCCCGCAATTAGGCGTCGTTACACCTAATTTTATTGTAATTATTTTATTAGTCTTTATTGACCTTACTTGCACTTATACCTGCAGTACTGACTATGTATAGTCAAAATCATAAATACGCAGTCATAAGGCATTCTCATTTACACCTCCAAAGGTCCTCATGCCCACCTATGCATGCAGTGCATCGTGCCACGGTTTACATAAAGAAAAATGGAACAACGGACGGACGGATGGATAGATAGTCTGTGGTCTCAAAGTGGAACTAGTCGCACTTACCACTGGGTACTACGTGCCCAGATTGCTCAGTCCGAGTGATGGTTAGGCACATGCTTACCACCTAGTATGCAGAAGTCCAGGTTTCCAATCGGAACACTCGCGTCTGCTACTTCAAGCCGGCCTCCGCTACAATGTCGCAACCAGCTATGACCGCTGGATACGTGATAACAAATGCCAAAAAACAAACGTTCAATTCATGCCCAACACAGGCCTCAAAGCACACATATGATTCAGATATTTAGGTCAGGAATTTTGCCATCACAGAAATTTCTCATCGTAATATAAGAAGAAACAGTGTTGGAACACAATATACGACTTTTATCATCTTTGTTTCCCAGTGTCTTCAGAAACTTCTACGTCTCTATGAGTTTGTGTGTAGTAAAAATAGGGCTCTTTGTATATTTATTTATTGGAGAAAATTATAAATATGTTACTGTGATTACATTTGGAAAGAAAACTGGTCGAACGCACTCTCCCTCTTTTTAACAATTATGCGGTGTTTGTACCGCTACCCTACTTCATTGTTGAACTAGACTAAACTTACAAGTAGTCGTATGCTATGGGTAATGCGCAGACCAAATCAAATGCGTAATATTTAGCCCCAGTCTTTGTCATAAATTACGTATTCAAGCAGTGCGTGAGTGTTTAGAGTGTGTTTCCCGAACAAGGGGCAGCAGAATTTAGTATGCTTTCTGGAGACCAGTATTACTACCATCGAGATTACATTGGCTTCAAGCCGGGCTCCCCCATCAGGCCTGGCCAAAGAGCTTAAATTTCAAAACAAAACGCCGTTTGCCGTTCTCCACGGGGGCGCCGTCCTCCCAGCGAGAGAGTGCGCCTACGTACATGGCAGCGCTGTGACTTCGCTCATAGTGACACGTGACTACAAAAGTTGTTCAAGGTGGCATCGTTTATTTGCTTATTAGGTTGCTTAAACAGGTGACTTAGAGTATAGAGAAATAGTGAAACATACAAACCGAATGCCTGCATGTTTCTTTTTTTTTTATTTCGTGCCAGTTGGTAAGAGAGATGTACTTCGGTTTAGTCTGCTTGTTCCCACGTCAAGCAGCCGCGCGGGCAGAGAACGAGAGAGAGAGAGAATAAACATTTTTATTAGGTGAAGCAGCTAGGGAGAGGCGTCCTCAGTCCAGAATGCCTTGAGCTCGGGCCGCGTCCTGGGCCCTCGCAATCAGCCGTTGCTGATCCTCGAGGTCGGAGCTGGCCAAGGCTCTCTCCCAAAGCTCGTTAGTGAAGTAAGGGTTCGGATGATTTAATGGTGCCGCTCTGCAACCTCCTACTATGTGCCTGAGGGACCCGGGCTCTGCGCAGAAGCGGCATTGCGGAGAGAATTTTGTAGGGTCTATGAGGTGATTCCTGGTTGGGTGGGGGAATGTATTGACCTGTAGAGCCCGGAGGAATCGCTCCTGCTCTCTAGGTAGTGACATGTGTGGGGGTGCATATGTACTGCGGGTTAGCTTGTAGTGTTGTGTGATGTCTTGGTAAGAGACTAGAGGGTGCATGCGCTCGGGTTCAGATTCCTCGGCGTCGGCTCTGTTGGTCAGATCTCGAGCCACGTGGTTGGCGACCTCGTTGCCAGGAATGCCTTGATGAGCTGGCGCCCAGATGATCATGACTGATCTCGTTGGCGGCTTTTGATTGATGATCCGGAGTGTAGTGGCATGAATTCTGCCGCTAGCAAAGTTGCGGCACGCCTGTTGGGAGTCGGTCACTATGACTTCAACCTCTGTTTGGGAGAGAGCGAGGGCTATGGCCGCTTCCTCGGCTTGGAGGGGATTGTTTCGTGTGAGCGAAATGCTGCTCCGATGTTCTGTGTTGACGACTACGGTGGCTGTTGTGGCTGCGCGTCTGGAGTAAGAAGCCGCGTCAGTGTAGGCTGTAGAGGGTAAAGTTCCGTATCGCTTGTGTATGGCCAGGGCGCGGGCCTCCCTTCGCTCTGTGTGGCGCACTGGGTGCATGTTGCGAGGCAGAGGACGTACGGTGATTTTTCTCCGGATGGCATGGGGTAAGCTCACAGTCTGAGGCGGCGGATGGCTCATAGGGGCAGAGAGCCCCAGGCGTAAGAGAATGGACCTCCCTGCTTCCGTAATCGCCAGCCTTGTTCGCTGACTGGATAAATGTGCCTCGATCAGCTCCTCGGCCGTGTTGTGCACACCTAGTCGTAGTAGGCGTTCTGTGGACGTACTGATTGGCAGACCGATCGCCTGCTTATATGCCTTTCTGATCATTGTGTTGATTTTCTTGAGTTCCGTCTCGTTGAGTAGTGCGTACGGAATAGCGTAAGTTATTCGAGACACGACGAAGGCTTGGACAAGCCGAAGCGTGTCCGCCTCCCCCATGCCTCTTGTCTTGGTTGTTATTCGCCGGATCATGTGCCTAACTTGGGCTGTTGTAGTCTTAAGCTTTTGAATTAATATTGTATTGGTGCGATCCGACTGGAAAACCATTCCCAATATCTTTACGCTGCGAGACGGAACGATGGTGTGTCCCTCCAGCTGTATGTTGATAGTGGGCGAGTCGCATCTGTGCTTCTTTCGCGGTGAGACCAGGAGTAGCTCCGACTTTTGGGGGGCGCAGCTGAGCCCGCATGACTTAGCATAGTCGCTCACCACGTCTGCAGCTTCCTGCAAGCGGTTCTCCATTTCCCCGATGGACCCTGTGGACGACCAGATGGTAATGTCGTCAGCATATAGGCCATGCCGGATCCCTGGGATGTTATCGAGGAGCGGCGGTAGGCCTATTAGGGCGATATTGAAAAGGAGAGGGGATAACACTGCGCCCTGTGGTGTGCCGCGCCCGCCCAGTAGGAAGGGGTTTGTGGCTTTGTCCCCGACCTTTAGGATGGCTTTTCTATCTGAGAGGAAATCTCTGATATAGGAGTACGTCCTGGCCCCACAGCCCAGCGCGTTTAGCCTCTGTAAGATTGCTGTGTGCTTGACGTTATCGAACGCCCCTTTAAGATCTAAGGCGAGGATAGCCGTAGGGGAGTTGCGTGTCGCTGGTACAATCACATGTCGTTTTCGACCGTGTTCAAGCGCCGCGATCATGCTCTTTCATCCTCCCACGCCTGCGTCATTGCTAGCGATTGCGGCGCTGATGAAGTGTTCTGGTGAAGGACCTGTTCTCGCCCGCAGTGCGAAAAGAAATAAACGGAGCCGTTTGCGCGCGAGAGCGTCCCCGGAAGTGCTCCACTCAGTAAACACCCGTCAAAAACCAATAAAAGAAGAAGACGCGGCCCGTGACGAATTCCTCACGGCTCCTATATCGGAGAACGCAGGCAATTTTGCTTGCTGAAGCTAGAGGGCGCATGTGAAGAGAGTGTATTTTGGCGGTGATGGTCGCCTCCTGCAATCACGGCTTAGTGTCATTTCGAATATTTCTGTCTCTGAAATTGTTGCAGCAGAACGCTGATTAGATGACACGTAACCACATCCAATGTATAACGAAAATTTGCTATGTGCATCGTGAGAGCTTCTCTAAAAATTGCGCATACCATAGCCCTTGTGCAATCTAATCTAAGATTGCTTGCTTAAATACCAGTTTTTTTTTTTGTAAACATATATCAGTTTCGCCCGAAAGGCGAAGGCTTTCATTGTGATAGCAAAGTATTAGACTACTACACATAGCAAGGTTTGTAGTTTTATCAACTACATATGTCACAGAAAACATTCTCTGATTAATAAATTAGCAATCAGGATGTCACACCCGCGAATGCAAACACGAGCAACGCTGTCTTGATGCTTGTTGGCAAAATGAGTCATGCGCTTGGAAGCTGGCGTTCGCTTGAACGCCTGTCTGACACGTGAGATTACGCGATCGCGAACACTAGATACGCTGAAAGATAGCCACGCGAAGCGATATGCCGTCTCGGCTTGCCAAACCATGCACCCGCCGAAGATTACTACACAGATACCACACTCGCCAGGCAATGCGCTAAACTACACGAAGAACCATGCGCAACCACAGGTGTCCACCTTCAGAGCCCGTCCTGACACACACACAAACACACAAACACACACACAAACACACACACAAACACACACACACAAACACACACAAACACACACACACAAACACACTCAAACACAAGCACAAACACAAACACAAACACACACATTCAGTTTCGACTGAATCAAACGCTTTCTCGTAATCAATGAACGCTGTATATAAGCATTGGTTATATTCCACACATTTCTCTATGACCTGATATTTAGTGTGAATTTAACCAAAGAGCATTAATTTTTTTAAGGTTGTGTTACAATTTTCTATGTGCCTATTGCTTAGCAGCCTTCCTTTATTTATTTATTTATTTATTTATTTATTTACTTACTTACATACCTACAGCGCCCTATGTTGAGCATTAGAGTAGGGGGTACGACCTCTGAAGCGTACGACTTTTCAAAGGTCGTAACAGTTTTGACAAAACAGAAGTGTAGTATTATTCCTTTGCCATTCGTAACTTAACCAAAGCACACCATTGCTTTTCTCTTTGTTACAATTGTCATTGCATTTCAGATCCAGAGTTCTCTCTGCTTGTAGCTTTTGGCAGCACGTTAATTTTCGTATTTTCTTAAATACCTATTCTGAACTTGCTTAAAACTTTCATATTTATAGTTTAAATTGTGCTCCAACGCCATTACAACACGGCTCCCTTCCCATATGTCCGCCTTTGTTCAAGTGCAGTTCAGAGTTTACAATAAGTTAAACTGTCTGCAATAACTACGTTATCGGCGAAATTTCGAGTTTAGTGCTTATTTGACGCTGAAGCAAATGAGGACACTTATATCACAAATTCAAGATGGAGACACCCCGTTGCCGAAAAATATCGCTGTTCCTTTCAAACATTGTACTACAATAAAAGAGTGTTAGGAAGAAATTACTGTGCTTCTGTATTTCAAACATTGATTTATCTTTGTAGTTTGTCTTACAACATACCAAAGAACCTCTAGGTGGAAAAATTATGATCGCCAGTAGACAGATTATCAGACTCATCAATTATTAGGTGAAAAAAAATTTGAGAAGAAAGAATATTTTGATTTACCATGGTATGAAAAACTGCTTACTGATTTATTAAAGTAAAATCATTTTTTCTATACATGACGCCTTTTATCTTGTGAATGACATGTGGCTGCCAAATTTTTACCATTGTCTAATTTATTGAATGCAGTGATGAACGGTGACTTCGAATATATCTATCCCTTATGAAAATGGTTATGTCCTTTATGTTTACTGTATGTTTCCCGCAGTTCACATGAGGAAATATCCTTTATGTTTCCTCCATGTTGAAATTTGGCCACTGCTTTTATGTTTCCTTCGTGTGTCCTCCCTTTATGTATCCCTTATGTTACCGTACTTTATGTTTCCTCCATGTTGAAATTTGGCCACTGCTTTTATGTTTCCTTCGTGTGTCCTCCCTTTATGTATCCCTTATGTTACCGTACTTTATGTTTCCTCCATGTTGAAATTTGGCCACTGCTTTTATGTTTCCTTCGTGTGTCCTACCTTTATGCATCCTTTATGTGGCCGCAGTGACTAAATCCTGTATTTTACGTAGACATGCATAGATGAAGAGTTCCGTGTACACATTTTATATTTATAAATTTTTCCTGAGTTAAAAAGTTTTGCATTGGTTTTCATTGTAAGGTTACTGTTCCCTACATGATGCAGCGCATGGATTGAAACTCTGCTATGGCACAGAAATTCATGACAATTTGTTCTAAAATTGCAAACTAATTAGCCTTCATAGATTATTTCAGTATAACACTTGGAGAACCACTGTACGTTCCTCACTGCAGTGCTGCTGTTCTAGTTATGTCTTTGTGACTAATATAATATGTAATGTTTGGATGGAAAGATCAGGTTGGATCAGTGCTTGCACTTTTAAAAGAAAGTTTTGACTATACTTTGCAAAAGTTTGTCTGAAACTACGAACAGTTTATTGGACTATCTGAATGTTACTTCAGTTTGCCACGTCTGCTCACAGCAGACCTCTGGAATGTGTTGCTTGGGTGAGAGCTCACAAGGCACCTGAAAAACAAAACAAAAGCCAATCTTTTTCACTTATTCAAAATTATTCATTTAAGCAAGAACAGCCTGGCCTGTATGCACACAGCGAAGAAACGTGGAGAAGTCAAAAACAGATCATAAAAACATCAGGGCAACACAGAAGCTTTTAACTAATTGTTTGAAAGAGACTGAGCTGCCAGTCCACTCAGGTATTAAATTGCTCACAAATTTTTTTAAACATTTCTGCAGCAGCTGCTAAGTAGTACATGACCTATAGGAGTAGGCAACTGGCCAACAAATCTTTGTGTGCCTGCTTGTACAGATGTCTCGTAGTTATATCTCAAGTGGTTACACTGTTATATGGTAAAATTCAGGCGGGAATAAAACCAGCCGCTAACATCAGACTACATGGGAAATTATCACCAAAACTTAAAGATCTAGTAAATCAAATGAACAATCGATTACGAAGGGTCTAAAACCTAGACCGCGATTTTGTAGCGATCCCTTTTCCGATGCTACTCCTTTGCTCATTGATCTGACCGACATTCCGCTATCGTTATTAACTATAACAGCCAGCCGTGAAAGGTGGGTTATAAGAGTGGCAAACATCGAGCGCAAAGCATCGCAAGAAAATCGCATCCCTTATTAGGCAGTGCTACAAACCACTGTCTTTAACAATCGCAGGAACTCACATCCCGTTCTTCGGATGAAAATATTAATGAAAACGAGCGTCTGATTGAGATGCCTCGATTAAAAAGAAATTTCGCTGTTGTAATGTCGGTCTACATTTGCCCTACAATATAGAAGACAAAAAAAATATAGAAGACAAATACACGAGCACGTCGAAGAACACAAACAATGCAGTCAAGTTCTCGCGAAGCTGCACTTCAATCTGAACACTATCAATAAAGTAATCTTCAAACAAGCTAATACCTGTTCAAGTGTCAAACGTCGCAGTCGCGTGCCAACTCGCGATGCCCGTGACACATCGACATGCATTACAAACGTAACTTGCGGAAATTCATATCTACGGAAGAATTTCTTGCCGGGAAACTACCGAGAAAACAGTAACTTTCAGCGTTTACGTAAATATTTGCCCATTAAGTCCCAACAATCGGCGGTGGTAGCACATCACTCCATAAAGCAAGTAAGCGGTAAGAAATGATACATTTCACGGAAACTCCCCTCGTGAAACGCTTTGCTAAATGTGCACAGCAACATGGTCAACGTACGCTCAGAAAGTGTTCTGTTGTCGTTCCACAAAGCTTACTACATGAACCAAAAGCTGCGAGAATGCGCGCAAGCGTCAGATCTGCTTACCTTCAATGTGGTCAGCAAACGGCTTCTTCGTCTCGCAGGCACCACGCGACGACACTCTTTCCAGCGCGAACACTGTTGAATCGCCGATGAACACGAGCGCACGAAAGCACAACTGTCAACAAATTCTTTCACGCACCATAATTCGAAGCCACAGTATCAGGTATTCCACGAGCGAACGCGGACAGGCGAGAACAAAGGCCGCTAGGACGGGCGCTGTAGTACACAAGACACTGGCGTATCACATGAAACATAAGGCGAACTAATGGCGTTACACGAGTCCAGAGGTTTCCTGATGGTTAATGCACACGGTACGGATCACAGTTTGTTTAGGCACTTCGAAAATATGATTAAATTACTGTGTAACGAACACTCTCACCGCTCACAGCAAAACAACGTGACCCAGCTCACCGTCAACCGTTACACTGCGGCAGCGCCGCACTGCGGTTAAAACGTGAATTTAGCCTCCGAGATCTACATTTTTCTTTAGGGCGTGCATTTTGGAAAAGCACGGCCTTCGAGATTTAAAAACGTCGTTGCTGGAAGGAAGGCTGGTATTTAAACACAAATTATTGATTTTAATGTGTCTTGGTGCGCTGCCTTGTTTTTTTTAAGTATATGCAGAGATTTTAGACGAACTATGCGCGAACGCTTGTCCTGTGGTTTGTCGGCGGACACGAGCCAATCAGCGCGCATCATGTGCTGTTCCGTCGCTTGGGATGGCGCACGGTGTGCGGGCAGCCGGGTGAGCTGTGACGCCTACCGATCAGAAATTCGGAATTGCCACACATATACACGCTTCTTATGGTGCCCAGTGGCGTGTTTTTGAGAATGTCAGGCTTTATCTTGCATAGGTGGCACCATATTTGCTCGTAGCGTAAGGAATGAAGGCGACAAAATGTGGCGATAGCTGGCTTGCAGCGGCAGCGGAACTTCGGCCAAAGTGAAACAGGCGCACTGCTTGCATGCTAGCGTAATCAAATACGGCCATACTCCGCACACAACTTTCATACTTAGCCAAC
Source organism: Dermacentor albipictus (assembly GCF_038994185.2). Lineage (NCBI taxonomy): Eukaryota > Metazoa > Arthropoda > Arachnida > Ixodida > Ixodidae > Dermacentor > Dermacentor albipictus. The sequence goes on along the minus strand of NC_091829.1, from coordinate 73,370,689 downwards.
TCACAATTATAAATTGTTCAGTTGTACGCCCAAGCAAGCATTTACGGGATCCGCGCTGCCCTGCTTCTACGCGTGCTAATATCGACACAGCAGTTACTCGTACTTGTGGTCAGCGCGAAAGCGACACGGACAAAAGGAAGAAACACAACAAGACGGCGCTGTTTCTTCGGAGTGTTCCTTGTTTCCGCGTTGCTTTTGCGCTGTTGCTAAAGGTACGATGAATCGTAACCAACTCGCCCACTATATGCTCTATGTTACCTACGTGTGTACTGAAGTGCACACCTAGGTAACATCCTGCCGTAAACACAAAGGACACATCCTACAAGAATTATAATAAGGGTTGTTTTCTTGGACCAAATGAAAGCATAAGTCAAGATTTAGTACTTACAATGACTCTGCTGAGTGTATCAATGCCTGTCACACAGTACAGATAGATCTGCCTATATTATATGTTAAGACAGTTGTTATGTGCACTCTATGTTACCTACATGTGCACTCAAGTGTACACTCAGGTAACACATAGTGCACATCCAGTTAACATCCTGCCGTAAACATAAAGGACACATCCTAGAGGCATAATAAAGGTAACTTCCTCGAGGTATACGTTAGGATGAGTAAACACGTAGTACACACAAAGTTCACATCCTGGAGGTCACACAAAGGACAAGGAAACATAAAGGTCACATAGGACACAAGAAGGAAACATAAAGGAAACATAAAGGCAATGGCCATTTTCATAGGGGATGCATTTGTGTGATTTGATCAATGTTTTCATTTGTAAAAGATACAATTGTGTAAGCTCTTTCGACATCCTTTATTCTCATGTGTGTGGTGAAATTGTCAGTGCTGCATTAACGCTTGTGCCGAAGTAGAAAATGGAGGAAGAGCTTTTGTCAAGCTTAAACTTTAGCTCTTGCTGCTCCTTTTTCAAAGAAAGAAATATTTCAATGACACTCAAATCATAGACTTCTATATATTCTGGCCTCCGGCATGCGTATGTGGGGACTTGGGTGCCTAAAATATTCTTGATACATGAACGTGCCACAATTCAAAAGTGTATGGTAACATTGACTGTTCTCGATTACAGCCGCGGTCAAATAATTCATGTGCTCGGTAAAGTATTTGCTCGCCTGCCAGAGCCCCCCGACCGAGCGGCCTCAAATCACTTCGAAAACCAATGGCTTTAGTAACAAAGGATATAGAATATTGCTTGCAGTGCCGGTTACTCCGTCGCATTCCTTCGAGCGGTATGTGACAGTAATGACCAAATGTAAATTCACACAGAACGGGTAATCATACTCGATTGAGCCTCATGCACTCAACTTAATGGCTCATGAAATTCGCACATGGCATCTGCACCCGCGACTAGTTCCCCTCGCCTTGACAAATGTTTCGCCTTCTGCAAATTTGAGCATTCCTGTGACGGGATTTCTATGTTTGCCGAGCAGCAAATGTAGAACTTGCAAATAGCCACGAAGTGCGACGTACCCAGATAGAATGCAACATGAAGCAGTACGATTTCTTGCTGCCGCTGTTTCCTTCGCTCTCATTCGTCGGAAGGGGATGCAACATTTGGAAGAAATCAGAGACTACATATCAGTAAATTCTCTCAGGGCGGGGACGACAAAAGCTTTATTAAACCGGAATGGGGGTCAGTGTGGCAATAGCAGGTGTAAAATGTCGCGTATTGTTTACAAGCTAAATCCAATTATTTATCGTTATTTGTTCGTCTCTACCTCTTAAACTGCCTCCACTATAAGAGCGCCTGTATAATAATTACTCATCGCTTTTGGTTAAACTATATGGATGGAGACGTCGCTCTAGCAATAAAATGCACAGCGTCACGCTGTTTTGACGTCAGGCCAACAAGGCAGTGGCACAATGGAAAAGGCATTTAAAAAACCGCTGCAACAGCAAGGAATTCTGCTTAATCAAATCATTTCCCCCTTACACCTTCAGCGAAATCTGGCTGATTTTGCAAGAGCCAATGATACTACATTCTTCACTATCCATCAACAACACACGCACAAAAATGCAGCAATACGAACGTCTATTTGTATACTTAAAAGTTCTCGCGATTTTCGGTTTTGGTGTAGAAGAAAACTGATGGCCTCACTACAACCGAAATATCAAGGTGGAACATGTGAGTACGTATCTTAGAGACACTTCATTGATATATGTCACTACTATTAACCGAACACGAACACACATGCAATGCGCTTCCATGTTATCACTCCCAACGAACGGTCATCGAGCTTGATCATATGGTGACGATACCTTTTTCCGAACTAAGAATTCTAGCTCGGAAACAAGCTATACATTGGTAGGGGCCACGAAAAGAGTTGAAAACGTTTCTTCGTCAATTCCCGTGATTCGCTTTCGTTCCCGGAGATCGCGAATGTAGCAGTTCCACACGCTGCTTTATATGCTGCGCCAAATAACACCGGGTGCTCCACCGATACTTTGTGATAAGCGCATTTGCACATCTTCTGTCAAAATTAAGGCATCGTGGACAATATGGATAACAAGTAATTAAATATTTTACGAAAGTGTTCATTATCAATTTCACAGGAACTATCAAATTTGCAATGTTGAAGGCCCACAACGATATGTTGCCCAAAAGCAACTACACAAAAACCGTTGCAGGTACTACAGAGTGCCGTATTTTGGCTGTGGGCAGCCGTAAACCCAAAAGAAAATTAAATAGCGTTTGAAAGCTGCTTATATCCGCGCCCTATTGGAAAATGACACCTGCTTCCCTGTTCATTATGCAAAAAAGAAGTGAGGCGTGCAGAAAGGACACAAGAGTAGAGAAGTGGACAACACGAACGCCAACAATCACGCCTCACTTCTTTTTTGCATAATTAATCCTTACCAACTAGCTCAGCTTTCTGTCGTTCTATGCTGCCCTGTTGCGCGGGCGTCAATGATGCGACAATTACCAGTCCTCTCATTCTTATCCATAAAACCTTTCTTTATTTGCTGGTGTCGGCAAACGCCATTTTCCAAACTGCGGTACGGCCAGTATGTTGGGAAAGGAATAGAGCACGCTCCGCGTCGATTCCTGGCGTCACCACGCAAAAAACGAGAAGAACGATATGAAGCCTTCACCAGCGAAAGCATGCGCTACTGTTGGTCTGCATTCGCATAGGAGAGGATAGAGAGATCGATGTCACTTGTACGCTATTTCATATTTCTTTCAGTACTGCCATACTGAGCTTCCCACAGTGCCGAAGTACTGAAGAGTTTTTCTTGAGGTAGTAATATGACATTGGGTCCTGAATTCCCTAATTGCAATGTTTCCTGTATAATTGCTAATTAAGCAGTGATTTAAGACATCCCGCTTTAAGATGCGGCGGACTGAACGAAACAGGGACCCAAGAGCCACATCACTAGGCTGCATGTTTAGCGACGCATGACTCTGAGCGCACCGGATGAGCGCACCGCACATGGAACGTTCCACTAAGGCGAGGAGTTTAGCGAACACTTGCGAATGAAATTTTGAGCCCGCACACACATGCAGTTACTACATAAGATAGCGATGAAGCTGCTGCCGACATTTATGCTGGACAACACATCTGATACAACAAGTACATGAGCTCGGGCTGCTTGTTACCGGAGCGTATACAATGTACTTCCAGTCAAGCCGGCGGAAGAAACGGAGTTTTCAGACACATATGACAACACCCCCCTTGCTCTCCCCCACATGGCACAACCTTTTACGAACCACCAAATAAGTAAACGTTCACATTCAGTGGTGTGTTTTATCTTTTTTAACTATTCCTAGTTAGGCGTTTATGTTTTCTCTTGCCCAGATTAAACTAATGTGGATGGAAACGGTCATTTTTTTTTCAGAAACGCTTTCTTGTGGGCGCTTTGCCTCGGTTGCTTTCTCTTCATTGCCACAGAAAGTTGTCCGCCAACATAGTTCCATCGCAGGAACGGGCGCCGATGCCCATACTGAAGGAGTTGGTAGCCGAACCAGGCGGTTGTTTCAAACTATAGTGTGGAAGTGGCCGCCACTTGTTGCCCCATTGATATAAGAGGCAAACAACGAATATGCAAAGTTCAACAATGAGGCTGCTTAACAATGTGCACAACTACATCAATGTACGTCGTCAAACCTATTAAGGGAAGCACCAGCGAGTACGACTGGTAGCCTTCGAGAGCGGCATCATACCGGTATTTATAGCGCACAGTGTCGCTGCTTCTCATAATATTGGGTGTGCGCTTTACGAAATAATTGTTCATTTCAAATCAGCTTGGTAAAAGCTCAACTATACAACAGCAGTCTTCTTTCATCTAATGGCTTGTACCAAAGGTCGGGTCTGCGAGTAGCAGGCGCACGAGGTCGGGGATTGTGCTGGGCCTAACCTGATCAGCTCAAAGCGATCGACATTGGCTCAAACTGTGTTATCGGCTTGTGAATACTGAAGTTTGTGCCGCCTACAATCCATCACCACTTTCCAAACATGGGTCATCCGATCACAGGGAACTTAATCTCTCCCAACAGAAACATCTTATGTCAAACCCACCTCACCATTGTCGACTCTGTCGTCTACTAATTCCCATTATGCTCTGCGCATACAGCTATTTAACTCAGAACATAATGTTAAGAATAGTTGAGCAGAAGAAAAATTATGTGGTTTCGGGTGATTGAAGAAATAATGCCTAAGAGATATCCTCTACTCTCAAATGTGCTCATGGCCGCCGCATTTCGATAGGTGAGAAGTGAGAAAACACCCGCGTACTTAGATTTGGGTGCATGTTAAGGAACCCCAGGTGGTCTAAATTTCCACTGTACCCACTACGGTGTGCCTACGGTGTGTAGTTTTGGCATGTAAAACTAAATATTTATTTATCTCAACCTTGCGGTTTTGAAGATGTGGTCGGCGTCCATATCAGATGAACGTCTTCAGTGCATTTTACAGACGTCTACTGAATTCGAAATATTGCACGATTTAACGTTTGTGGTTAAACAGAGGTTAAGAAGAATCAATAACGCTCAGTACTGAAGGAAAGTTATAGACCTAATGCACTATCAATGGATGCAGGAGCCTAACGAAATGGTTCTTTGTACGATTTCATGGTTAAGTCCAGAAGAGTGAATGAGCTCTCTTATTAAAAAATCAGACTCCTGGTGCAGTTCCGTCAATGGGGCCAGGTGCAAACGAAAAGAGCGCTCTTGGTATGCCACACAAACTCCACCAGTGGCCTGGATGCTCTATGTAAGTTACGCTTTCACTCCCGAAGGTTTCTCGGCAAATGCAAACGGCGATCAAATATTATTTCCGTCAAATATCCACTGCGCGCGTCTTTATAAGGAGATCTGGTTTTCTGCTAACGAACAATGCTAGTCTTCTCGTTCTGCTTGATGGTGCACTAAAGGTTGACATCGTAATGATTTTACAGCTAAACACATTGGAGTAAATTTGCGCAAATAGTAGTAGCAACCGCAAAGGCGCCGCAAAGTTACTGCCTCTTATTTTCGTCAGGCTAACAATATTCAATATGTGATGTGAAAACTAGCATTTCCACGAGCACGTCCTTAGGGATAATGTGCAAAACTCCTTTCGCGTATTTTGGAAAAATATAGGACGGCCATTTATAAAACATTTAGATAATTTTGATCCGGCGTTAAAGGGTGCGTTTGCGGGCGTCCAAAATAGGTGGCGCCACCATGTGAAGGGAGGTTCCGTGTCGCGTTCATTGCGCGTCTCGTCTGAATTGCATCTCGCCGTCGACGCATGCGCGGCGGCTTAAAGTACCAACATGGCTGCGTCCTTGCAGTTGCAGATTTGAATGCATGGGCGCTACGGCCAGCGTTTACTCTAGTGTTTGTTATATTAGCTCTATAGATGGACATGGCAGACTTTTCTTAATATTATAGCAGCCACGGTAGGTTAGTGCGTAGCCATAGATCCCACAAAACACTATTTCCATTGATACCCAACACAGGCTTCTTAGCACAGATATAATACAGATATACGTATCAAGAATCAAGGCTTCAGGGCAAGCCACTATCGAAATAAAGAAACATATATAATGGAAGCGCTAAAACACGTTATACAGTGTTTATTATGCATGTTTTCCAGGGGCTAGGGAAGTTTCTACATCTCTGTGAGTGTCCATGTGGCAAAATGGGACTCTCCATAAGCTTAATTCATGGCGAAAATTTTGAGTTTGTTGCTGTGATTACATTTGTAAAGAAAACTGGTCCCACACACCCTCTCTCTATTTAATTTTCACGCACGATTTCTAGTATTACCCAAATTCATTGTTAAGTAAACAAGGCCCTTAACTTTATCGGTTGAAAAGGTGCCTATCGTGGGTACGCACAGACTAAATCACAAGCGTCAGATTCACTCACATCATTGGTAGTAAATTACGCATTCGAGTAGCGCGGGATTGTTTCAAGTGTATTCCACAAATGGCGGCTGAAGAATTTATTACGCTTTCGTGGGACAAGTGTTACTGCGACCGAGGTTACATTAGTTTTCGTCGGGGCAGCACACCGGGTCTGGCCATACTGAGCTGACAAGCGTAGCGCAAATATTATGCACGCGAACGATCGTATCTCGTAAGTATTACTTCCCTAGGCGCGGGGAATGAGCTTAACTTTGAAACCAAGGGTCCTTTGGCGTTCTCCTTGCGGGCGCCGCCCTCCCACCGAGAGAGTCCACGTATATATCGCGCAAGTGCGCCCACGTACGTGGCACCGCTGTGACGTCACTCAGAGTGACACGTGACCACCAAATTATTCAAGTCACCATCCTTTATTCCTTTACTATGTTGCTTCAATAGATGACTTAGACTTAAGAGAAATAAAGAAACACACAAGCCGAATGCAAGCGTGTTCTTGCTTTACTTCGGGCCGTGTGGCAAGAGAGACGTACTTACGTTTCGTCTGCTCGTTCCCACGTCACGCAGTCGTGCCCGCAGACAACGAAACTTTGTTGTTTTGTAGCGCATTCAAGCGCCGCAATCATGCTCCTTCATCCTATCCCGCCTGCCTCTTTGCTCGTGATTATGGCGGTGATCTTCTGTTCTCCTGCAGAGCGCGAAAACTCACTTGCTGCGCGAAACGACACAGGCGAAGCAGATCGCACGCGAGACCGTCCCAGGAAGTGCACCACTCACCAAAAACGCAAGAAAAACAAAACAAAAATGCAATGCTCGTGAGATATTTGTAACTCTATCCTCCTGCTCCGGTATGGGAGAACGCAGACAAGGAATTTCGCTTGCGGAGGCCAGATAGCGTAAGTGGAGAGAGTGTTTATTTCGGCGGTGACGTTCGTCTCCTGGAATCATGGGTTAGCGCCATTTCAAATATTTCTCTCTCCGCTATGAATGAACTAAATTCAACAACTGCTGTGGGAGAAAACTCCATTGAGTGCATGTAACGGGTTGCAACGTGAAACCAAAATTTGCTTTGTGGCCCGTTGAGGGTAGTTAAAAAAGAAGTGCATACCCTACCCCTTGTGCCAGCGAATGTGTCTGTGCTTAAATACAAGGTTTTGTAAAAAAAACAGTTCAGAGTTCCACCCGAAAGGTGAATTATTTAAATGTGATAGCAGAGTCTTAGACAAACATAGATGGTCAGGTTTGTAGATTTATCGGCCACTAAAGTGACAGTACACATTCGCTTATTAATTAAACTAGCAACTACGTTGCAACAGCTGCCGAGGCAAACATGAAAAACACTGACAAGAAGAACATCGGCATCAAAAATGAAAGGTGTAGAGCAGCCTGTCGCTTCAAGGCCTCTCCGTAGCTAGAGTTTACGCACTTTCCAACAATAGGCAGGCTGTAAGACAGTCCGCGTGATGGCACAAGGTATCTCGGCTCACCTTTATACACCCGGCGCAGATACCGCGCGCGGTCAGGGAATGTGTTCACCTACGGAAAGAACCATGCGCAGGCAGCCATGGCCGCATTCCTTCACACACGCGTCCCATATCCCCATACCACCGCCACCATACCCACCCACCCACCCACACGCACGCACACACCAAGACACACACGCACACACACGCACACACACACACACACACACACACACACACACACACACACACACACACACACACACACACACACACACACACACATACATACATAGATACCTACTACATCTAGCATGGGCAAGGAGTGAGTGTGTATCAAGCCATCAAAAATGGAATGCATGCGATTGTGCTGCCATGCAAAGCAACTGTTTCCTAAGCGTCCGCAACCATATTGCTTTCTATACGCACTGCAAATTATTCCGATGAATTTATTTTTTATGTCCTTTTGGTGAGCAATGTCTACAATTTGTACAATCTCAAGGGCCGAAATAAAAGGCCATCTTCTTGAAATGCATGAAAGGATTTGTGGGTGGGCTTAGAGTCGATAAACCCTATCCATAGGTCAATTCAATCACAACGAGAAGAACGCTTGCTGCACGGAAAGGTCATGAGCTTTTCGTCAACTATATTTAAACTTAGACAAAGTGCTGTCGATCGATAGGAACACTACGCGCCAGGCCTTCACACAACAAGTGGCTAAAGTGGTTTAAGGTTTTCTTGTAAACCCACCGTGCAATGTCAAGAACGCATGCGTATGAAGGCAATAAATAGTAAGTACAGCTCGCTGAAACGATTATGTAGGCTGATCAGTCACTAAGACAATTGTAGAACCATGGACGTTGACGTTTGTTTGTATGTCCTGAGAATTACCGCCTGACATCCGCTGTACTCGTAATGTAGCCGCAGTTAACCTTTAAGGGTAAGGAGTTAAGCCCAGAGGAAACAATAAAGTTCAGCACGGAAGGAAATTCAGAGGTGACATGCGTTGTCGATGTAGTCAACAGTGTTTTTCCCAGAAGACGGGAGAAAAGGTCCAGGAATACTGTCGATGGAGCCAGCTGCATAACGAACCGCGCAATCTTGGTACCTTACACGAACTCCATAAGTTCACTGGGATCGTTGCATGAGTTTCTCTTTAGTTCCTGAAGGCTACTCGGAATATGCAAACTTTGATCAAATGGTGTTTACGTAAAATAGCCGTAGCCCGCATCTTTTTTTGAAAACCTTTTCTGCTATAGAAAAATCGTACTCTTCTCATTTTGCTTCAAGAATTTTTTTTTCCTGTCATTTACGTAATACGATAGCGCACAAGGGCATGACATCGTAATGATTTTACCGCTATACGCATTAGAGTAAATCTGCCCTAAGGAAATTGGCAACCGCAAAGGCTCCGCCAAGTGCTACCTCCAATTTCTGTGAGGCTAACAATGTCCATTATACGATGCGAGAACTCGCATTTACACGAGCACGTACGTATAAGGACAACGTGAAAAGCTCATTCTGTGTATAGTTTAGCGTTTTAGATGGCCATTTAATAAACATTCAGGCATTTCTTACCGTGCGTCAAAGGATACCTTTGGAGGCGCCTGAACTAGATTTCGTAACCATAAGGAAGGAATGCGGCAGTGTGTCGTCCATACTGCAAAACAATGGGAAAACCGGGGCCATTGTGCGATGACACCACCAGTATAAGCTGCGATCGACCGGCGTTCCTTGCGTGCCTAAATTAAACATGTTGTGCAAAACTGTCTGCATTCAAAAACTAGAACGCTCTCAAAACAATTGAAATTTATATAATTCCCCCCAAAAATAAGCACTAGAAATTGTTAGGATCCATCATTCACTCCGTCTAAGCTTGCACGTTTCCAGCCCCAGATCATGCAGTGTTCCTTAACGTCTGCCCAGCGTTTCGGTTACAGAATACAAACAAACACTCGTCTACTCGTCCCGTTCGGTAAGCACGCATATGTTTCTACTATATAGAAGCACACGACGATAAGAAGACAGAAAGAAGCACTTCCACTGTGCCTAGTGTGTTGCATGGTATTCCTGCCATATCGAATCCGCCAGAAAGGCGGTCGCCAGGTTTAACCGAAGAAAACAAACAAACGCGCACCGACACACACACTCGCACTCAGAAGCACAAAGGTATTGACTAATACAGCGCTTCGCGTGCACCTAAATAATGTGCGAGCCCGGCAGGAAAATCCACAGCAAGCAATCAGCGTGCTCCGTGCGTACAGGGTGGTCCTTTATTAAAGGGAACACGTGAGCGCGTGGCCTGTGTTCTGCGGAGGCTGCTTAGAGGGCCAGCAATAGGCAGCAAAGGGAAGCCCGTGCGCTTGTAGCGCCATTTATTGGTGGCCAGAATGAGCAGAGGCTGACCGCTGATAGGGAAGCAGCTGTGGACTGCCTCCCAGGTCAGATGGATGCGCAATAGCCGGGGCCTGCTACGCAGCTTCTGCTGCTAGCAAACCACACTTGGCACGCTAGCACATTACAAATGTGGAAGGATTAACATTTGCCACCTAGTAAATAGGCACTCCAAGCGTATTTTAATGCGCCAGCATTCTTTGGCGAGTACCGCAGCAAGATCTGTCTGCCACTCGAAAAGTGCAATGCCTTGTATCTGTCCGAAAATGCGTAATCTGCGACGTTAAGGCATTTAATCATTCTTATAGTGTACATACATGTATATGATTGGTAGCTTTATAAGCTATGAGGAAGAATTGAAAAAAATAGTGATTTCAAGAGAATAACCATACAGATATATAGCCTCCACAAAAAATGCATGGGGAAGTCTATAGTTGGGGTGGACCGACTTTGAATTTGGGTGTTGGCCAACATAAATATGGGAGTAGGAAAAATTAAATTTTGGGATGCGTAATGAGCGAACTTGAAATTTGGGGGTGGGCTTATGCACACACTGACAACTCCAGTAGTGTTTCCGCGTACTTTTTAGCAGTACGGATCCCTGTCTACCCACTCCCACCATAGACTGAATAAACGTCACCGGATTCGGAGCGGTTGAGGAGAGAAATGCACTCAAGTGAAACTTTAGCTTAGGTAAATAAACGTAAATTTCTTCTTAATCTTTCGGGCTTAGGTATTTCTATAATGACGACGTTTACTTAATTACTTGAATTATTAGCCTTAGTTAAGATTATGACGAAGACATTTATATATGTAATTATTAATAAGTTTATTTAATTAGGTCTACATTATCTCAAGGTAACCTTAATCCTTGAATAGGCTCCATTGATTGAACCTTTGTAACTTTTGATTAGTCTAAAAGTTTAACATAAATTGATTTTAATTAGCCTAAGTATTCCTATATACCCACAATTAAGCGTCGTTACACCTGATTTTACCGTAAATAATTTTATTAGTGTTTACTGACCTTACTTAGACTTATATCTCTCAGTACTGACAGTGTACAGTCGAAATCATAAATACATAGTCATGAGGCATTCTCATTGACACCTCCGTAGGGCCTCATGCCCACCTATGCATGCAGTGCATCGTGCCACTGTTTACAGACAGAAAAATGGAAGAACGGACGGACGGATGGATGAATAGCCTGTGGTCTCAAAGTGGAACTAGTCGTATTTACCACTAGGTACTACGTGCCCAGCCTGCTCAGTCCGAGTGATGGATAGGCACATGCTTACCACCTAGTACGCACAAGTCCAGGCTTCCAATCGAAACACTCGCGTCTGCTACTGCAAGCCGCCTTCCGCTACAATGTCGCAACCAGCTATGACGGCTGGATACGTGATAGCAAATTCCACAAAACACACCTTCAATTCACAAACAACACAGGCCTCAAAGCACACATATAATTCAGATATATCGGTTAAGAATTATGCCTTCACAGAAATTTCTCATTGTAATATAAAAAGAAACAGTGCTTGAACACAATATACGACTTTTATCATCCTTGTTTCCCAGTGCCTTCCGAAACTTCTACGTCTCTGCGAGTTTACATGTGGCAAAAATAGGGCTCATTGCATATATATTTATTGGAGAAAATTTTCAGTATGTTGCTGTGATGAAATTTCGAAAGAAAACTGTTTGAACGCACTCACCCTCTTTTTAACATTTATGCGCTCTTTGTACCGCTACCCTACTTCATTGCTGAAATAAACTAAACTTGAAAAGTAGGCGCATGCTGTGGGTAATCCGCAGAAGGAATCAAAAGCGTAAGGTTTAACCACAAGCCTTTGTAGTAAATTACGTATTAAAGCAGCGCGGGAGTGTTTCAAGTGTGTTTCCCGTACAAGGGGCTGCATAATTTCGTATGCTTTCCGGAGACAAGAACTGCCTGTCTCCGGGAAGCATACTCCGGAAATTACTTGTCCGCATCAGGTCTAGCCAAATAGCTTAAATTTCAACACAAAACACCGTTTGCCGTTCTCCACGGAGGCGCCGCCCTCCCACCGAGAGAGTCAGCATATATGTCGCGCAAGTGCGTTACGTACATGGCAGCGCTGTGACTTCGCTCATAGTGACACATGACAAAAAAAGTTGTTCAAGGCGGCATCGTTTATTTGCCCATTAGGCTGCTTAAACAGGCGACTTAGAGTTTAGAGAAATAGTGAAACATACAAACCGAATGCCTCCACGTTTTTTTTTTATTTCGTGCCGCATGGCAAGAAAGATGTACTTCGGTTTAGTCTTCTTGTTGCGACGTCACGCTGCAGTGCGAGCAGAGAACGAAACTATGTCGTTTTCGACCATGTTCAAGCGCCGCGATCATGCACTTTCATCCTCTCACGCCTGCGTCATCGCTAGTGATTACGGCGCTGATGAGGTGTTCTGGTGAAGGAGGCGTTCTCGCCCGCAGCGCGATAAGAAACAAACGGAATCGTTTGAGTGCCAGACGGTCCCCGGAAGTGCTCCACTCAGGAAACACGCGGCAAAAAATAATAAAAGAAGGAGTCGTGGCCTGTGACGAATTCCTCACGCGATCCTCCAGCTCCGCTATTGGAGAACGCAGGGAATTAATTTCGATTGCGGAGGCTAGACGGCGCATGTGAAGAGATTGTGTATTTTGGCGGTGACGCTCGCCTCCTGCAATCATGGCTTAGGGTCATTTCGAATATTTATGTCTCTGCAATTGTTGCGGCAGAAAGCTGTTTAGATGAAACCTAACCACCTCCAACGTATAACCAAAGTTTGCTATGTGCATGTTGAGAGCTCCTTTAAAAATTGCACACACCATAGCCCTTGTGAAATCTAATGTAAGATTTCTTGCTTAAATACCAGTTTCCGGTAAATGTAGTTCACAGTTTCGGCCGAAAAGCGAAGGTTTTGATTGTGATAGCACAATATTAGACTACTACGCATAGTAAGGTTCGTAGTTTTATCGACTACATAAGTCACAGTGAACATTCTCCGGTTAATAAATTAGCAAGCAGGATGTCACACCCACGAATGCAAACACGAGCAGCGCTGTCTTGATGCACGTCGGCAAAATGAGTCAAGCGCTTGGAAGCTGGCGCTCGCTTGAACACCTGTCCGACACGTGGGATTACGCGATCGCGAACGCTAGACACGGTGAAAGATACCCACGCGAAGCGACATGCCATCTAGGCTTGCCGAACCATGCATGCACGCGCCGCAGATTACATCCAAGATACCACACGCGCCAGGCAACACGCTCAACAACACGAAGAACCATGCACAACCGCAGGCGCACGCGCAGGCGCACACACACACACACACACACACACACACACACACACACACACACACACACACACACACACACACACACACACGCACACGCACACGCACACGCACGCACACACACACACACACACGCACACGCACACAGACACAACACACACAACACACACACACACACACACACACACGCACACAGCATATTGCATAGCATAGCATAGCTTAGCATAGCATAGCATAGCATATTTGCTTCGCACACGCAGTATCCACAAAAGCATCCATAGGAATTTAATTTTTTTTTCCTTCGTTGGGGAATGTCCACAACTTGTACAATGTCGAGGGCCAACATCGAAAGCCGTCTCCTTGAAGTGTACGAATTGATTTGAAGGCTGACTTGGGATCGATATGCACGATCCACCCACGGTGCAACTCTACATCTACGAAATGAACGCTTGATACAAGAAAACCTCACGGGTGTTTTGACATCTCTATTTAAACTTGGTAAAAATGGCACCGAGCGATAGCAACGCTACATGCCATGTCGTCTTACAATAAGCGCCTAACTTGGATAGACCAGTTTAACGTTTTCTTTATACCAAACCGTGCAATGTCAGCAACGTACGCGTTGGGAGGAAATAGTCACGTACGGCTCGTTGAAACGAATATGTAGGCTGGTGAGGTACTAATTAAATTCTGCAAGATTAGGCCTTGATTTTAATTTGGCCTGAATATAACCGTCTGAGAGTCGTTAAAAAATGACAGTTTGTTGAATGATATCGTGACGAAGTCATCTATTCATTGCGCGACGATTTCAGGCGACGAGATTCTTACCGTACGAGCAATAAACCTTCCGATTTGTCCAACCGCGCTTTTCTCCCCACCGAAGGAGTTTCAACTTTCTTACCAAAAATTACAAACTATGTCTGCAATACATTTTTCTCAACTACACACTCTAGATCTGGATATCTTGCGTAGCTTACAATCTTACTTAAAGTACCTTAGGCCCCTCGGCAAATTTTCGCTTTAGACCAGCAGCTGTAGTTAGCCACGAAGGGAGCTCATTACTGTAAAGGTATTTCGAAGGGGTTCGTTACAATCAATGAGAAAAATTCAAATGTGGCGTTGCTGTGCTGTCAGAAGGCTGCAGCTTCACCGCAAACGTTGACACTCCGTCTCGCCTAGCCTAGACTAGTGTCAGCAAGTTTAACAGCAAACCCCCGTGGCACCATTCCCTTCCTCAACATAACCATGTTCATTGTGTGCCCCATTTTCATGTGCCCTCTTTTTCGCTTGATTCACCACATTCCTGCTTTGCCTTCTCACATATGCTGTAGTTAGAGACCCCCATCACGTTCACGTCATTACCCGCGGCTCCCTTTTCTTCCGTTCTATTCATTTTTTGACGCACGATGCACGAAATGTTGTGGTACATCTCGTTCTGCGTTGATTGATATGCATGAGTCATGTGCCAAAATCACTGACGCTGCAGAGAGTGCGTCTTACGCGCCAGAATTTTTGCTAAAATGAGCTTGACTCTCTGGCAGAGAGCAGGGCTCCCCAAGAGGGTGAACGCGCGGGCTCTGTTTCAAGTGCCAGCCCTCCTGGCTCCGTGCAGCCACTCGATATTTTGCAAACACAATTAGCACTGCGTGATCCAGGCGCCCCGCTTATCTGTGTTCTCCAGCTTGGTGACGCACCCTTTGTAAGAATGCTGCATACGTTTATGAATACTAATCCCGGCGAAAACGTCAAAAGTGCTATTAAAGTGTTTCATAAACCGCTGTCACGTTTTGCTAGGCCACGGATAAATGGGTGTTCTCGATTCACAGTTTTTGTGGTATATAGAGTATCAATATACTAACCAATTCTTTGAACAACGAGTCAGCTTTGGATGCGCAAGCTCGTTCCACACTCATATATGGCGCTGAAGAATTGGGGGAAGTGAAGTCATTGACTTAAATAATCTACGCCAAGACAGCCGAGGTGTCTTTCGCTTACTGCTTCACAAGTCTCGGTTGCGTGTCTTGAAAGCCGAAATTGGTTGAAATGCGTCGTAGAGTGAAAAACAATATTTCTTACCTTGGTGCAGTTCAATCGTGCGTTCGCGCCGTGTCGAAGTGTACAACAAACGCAAGAAAATGCGGGCAGCATAAGAAACACGCTACATCTAAATGATGTCAGTCACCGAACAAGTGAACTTCATACATGCAGCCAGCCTCACATGCTTCGGTGCTCTGCCGCGTAACGCATGCATATGCCACGTAAGTTGTGCCGCTAACTTGTTGCCAGGTAAGGCAATAAAAATACATCGTGAAGTATAAGTTCATTTATAGGCAAACGTTTTAGGTTTAGCGGGAAAGAATAAAAAATAAAACGATGTTTAAGCTCCTTTCACATTTTTTCCCCAATGCTCGTGTCAGCTAACGGCTGAGACTAACAGCATGCGTGGCGGGTTTCCTGTCGCCAGTAAGTTAATTGATGGGTAAACTGTTTCGTTTTAGCGAGCAAGAGTAAAATAAAATAAAACAGCCTTTATATTAATTTCGCCTGTTTTTTTCGGTGCTCGCGTCAGCTAACGGGTGGGATGAGCACTAGGCGTGACGTGCCTCCAGTAGCCTGTTCTTGTCGAGTGTCCCCTTTTGATGAATTTATTTCTCTATGGTTAAGCGGGTAAGGCGTGAAGAATGCATGAATTTTAGTATTTAACCAACTGGAGACCAAGGGGGAACTCAATGGAGCCACAGCCTAAGGAAAAGCGCACACTTGGTCCGTTACACAAAATTCATTTCACATCCTTTTTTTTCTTTACCGACGCTCCCGTCAGCTAACGGATGAGATGAACACTAGGTGGAACCTGTCACCCTCTTTAATTTCTTTCTCTATCAGTAAGTTTACGTATTTAAAAGCGGAGATTCTCTAGTTGCAGTGTCCATGACGCCAAATCCCTAACGAAAAGTGCGGTCTTGGTAGGCTACACAAACTCCATGGTTGCCCAAGAGTCTCAACATAAGTTTCTCTTCAGCTACCGAAACGAGGTGCGCCTGTGCAATAGGTGATTAAATAGTGTCAATGTAAAACATCCGCCGCCCGAGTCTTTATATGGAGGCCTTCTCTGCTATTGAACAATGCTAGTCTTTTCGTTTTGCTACATCAAGTATATTTGCGCGCCCACTACGTAGCTTGATAGCTCCGTAAGGCACAACATAATAAGGTTTTTACCGCTAAACACATTAGATTAAATCTGTGCGAAGTGGCAACCGCAAAGGCACCGCCAAGTTCATGCTACGCATTTCTGTCAGTCTCACAATAAATGATGCGAAAACCAGCATTTATACGATAACGTTCATAGGGACAATATGTAAAGCTCATTCCGTGTATTTTTGAGAAATATCGAATGGCCACTTATAAAATATTTGGCAAATTTATATCGTGCGTTAAATGATGCCTTTGCAGGCCTCTGAACGAGATCACGCCACCATAATGTAGGGAGGCTCCGTGTCGCGTTGACTGCGCGTCTCGTCCGAATAGCATCTCGTCGTCGGCGCATGCGCCGTTGCGCAAGGTAGCCGCGTGACGGCATCCTTGCAGTTGCAGATTTCAATGCATGCACGCAGGAATTTGTTATATTAACTCCATAGGTGAATGTTGGAGCCTGTTTTGTGTGTGATGGCAGCCGCGGCAGCTTAGTGCGTGGGGCGTTTCACTTCTGAGCTCAAGGTCGTCCATTCAATTGCGACCGCGGCGGCCGAATGTCGACGGGAGCGAAATGGAAAAACGAAACAAAACAATATAAAGACGAAAGACAGAAAAAAAAAATGTGCGCGTACTTGGATTTGGGTGCTCAATAAAGGCCCCCCATATTGGAAAAATCACACTGGTGAAACCCCAATCAATAAAATCTTTATAGCGTGCCTCATAATCAAAGCTGGCTTTGGGCGCGTAAAACACACCCATTACTATTTCTAGCGTTATGAGCGAGCAAAATTTCAAAAGCGTAAGTTTCAGCCATTATATATATTGCGTGGTCTAGTGCGCTTATCCCGCCCTGTGTGTCCTCCCTGCACCTCTACCTTCCTAGGGTGGAGGAAGTTGTGGTTAGAAGGCTTCAAGCTGGCGCGGCCCTTACACCGACTGCGGCATCAAGGTGGAACTGGTTGCATTTACCATTGGGCGCTACATGCCCAAACTGCTCAGTGCCAATGATGGATAGGCAGATGCAGCATACCACCCAACATGCACAAGTCCAGGCTAACAATCGGAACACTCGTGTATGCTACTGCAAGCTCGCCTCCGCTACAGTGTCGCATCCAGCATTCTGTTTAGGCTACAGCCGCTTGCTCAATTTTGTTCCCCTTAATAACTGCAACAATGCCCTCGTCGCATTCCTCTGCGATCCCTTGTGATGTCGGCATTCCAAAGAACATTCCTCAGTTATTGGCCTTTGGTCAGAGCGCGCTGTCGTGATTGCGAGCGATCGTCTCGGTATATTGTAGCGAGGAAAGTCACAGAGGAGGTGTCGAAAAGTCTCCCCGCTAGCACAGTCATCACACGAGGCGTCGTCGATCCATCTGATTCGGCATGCAATACACGTAGTGAAATCCACTCATAGCCATATTCGACAAAGCAGGGTAGCTTCACGAAGGCAGAGTCCTGCTGGAATCCAAAGGCGTAGAGAGGAGTCTAGGTTGTGCAGCCGGTTGTTTTGAAAACTTCCTGCGTTCCACAAGGAGAACGTGATGTCACGTATGAGCATTCTAAGTTTTCTAACGGTATATGCCATTTATGAAGGTATCGGTTCCTCTTCGTCGCCTTGAAGAGCCGACCGAGCAGCGTTATCGGCGTGATCGTTCCCTATGACGCCGCAGTGAATTGGAAGCCACTGAAATGTCACGTGGTGACCATTCCCAGTCAAGGTGTGGATTAGTTCTCTAATGTCGAATATCATTTGATCACGTAGTCCACGCCAAAGGACTCATAGCAACAACTACAGAGCTTCTTCGAGTCCCTGAATATTGACCATTTTTGAGATTGTTTTTGGTGGGCGAACTAACATATATGTGGCCCGGTGAGGATTTCTTGAAAAATTACGCATGCCATACCCCTGTCCTATCGAATATAAGTATGCGTGCTTAAATACCAGTTTGTGTAAAAAAAGAAAGCCACAGTTTGTCGGACAGGCGAAGCATTTAATTGTGACACCGAAGTGTTAGACAACTGCACATAGTAAGGTTCGTAGTTTTACCGGCTACGTAATTCACAGTAAATATTCTCTAACTCAACAAATTACAAAGCAAGATGTCACGCCCACCAAGGCAAACATGAGCAACGCTGTCATGATGATCGTTGGCATCCGGAGTCAAACACTTGGAGCTGCCTCTCGCGTGAACGCCTGTCCGACGCGTGAGTTTACACAACCTTCAACACCAGGCACGCTGCAAGACAGCGCACGTGAAACGACGAGTCATCTCGCCTCGCCCAACTATGCATCCGTCGCAGATTGCCATCAAAACAGCGCACCAGGGAATGCGCTCAACCACACAAAGAACCATGCGCAGCTTCGGACGCCTGCCTTCACTGTCCCTCCCGTGTCCGCCGTACCATCGTAAATACATACATACGTGCGTACATGCACACTGGAGTAAGGCAGAAAGATGGGGGATTTGGAACGGGTGCATACTAAATAATTCAGCGCGAAAAAAAAATGGAACACACCGAGTTAGAGAGACCAGCGCTCGTCTCGTGTCATTCTAACACACACACACACACACACACACACACACACACACACACACACACACACACACACACACACACACACACACACACACACACACACACACACACACACACACACACACACACACACACACACACACACACACACACACACACACACACACACACACACACACACACACACACACACACACACACACACACACACACACACACACACACACACACACACACACACACACACACACACACACACACACACACACACACACACACACACACACACACACACACACACACACACACACACACACACACACACACACACACACACACACACACACACACACACACACACACACACACACACACACACACACACACACACACACACACACACACACACACACACACACACACACACACACACACACACACACACACACACACACACACACACACACACACACACACCACACACACACACACACACACACACACACACACACACACACACACACACACACACACACACACACACACACACACACACACACACACACACACACACACACACACACACACACACACACACACACACACACACACACACACACACACACACACACACACACACACACACACTACGTGTAACGTGAGAAAGGGGTGAGTATGTATTGGCTTCAAAAAGCAATGCATACAGTGGTGCTATCGTGCAAGGCAACTCTTTCTTCAGCGACCGCAAGCTTATTGCTTTCCATACGCCGTGCGCAAGTATACAGTGGAATTTAATTTCATTGAGCGATTTTCGTAAGTTGTACAATCTCGAGGGCTGAAATAGAAGGGCATCTTATGGAAATGCATGAAATACTTTGAAAGCGGACTTAAAATCAATATGCACAATCCACTGGTCAACTCTATGTCTATAACATGGGCGTTTGACACAAGGAAACATCATGGGCGTTTTGTCATCCGTATTTAAATTTGGAAAAAGTGACGTCGACCGATAGCTACGTTACGCTCCAAGTCTTCATACAACATGCGCCTAACTTCGTTAGGTACGTTTAAGGCTTCCTTTATAAGAAACCGGGCGGTTTAACTAACGTATGCCTTGGGAGAAATAATCAAGTACGACTCGTTAAAACGAATATGCAGGCAGATGAGCCACTATGTAAATTCTGTAAGCAGGGGTGCTGATTTTATGTTGTTAGGAATATACCCAAATGACAGCAGTTATTTGAAATGACAATCTTTTGAATGAGTTGGTGACGAATTCGCCGATTTTCCGTAGATGTCATCCCCGCTATACCAGAGATAAATCTTCAAAACTCTCTCATCTGGATTTGGCCCCCGCCAAAGGACAGCTTCAACTTTAATACTAAAAAAATACAAATCCTAATTACAAATGCAAACGTAGAACTTGCAAATAACCTCCAAGTGCGACGTGCCCGATAGAATGAAACATGAAGTAGGGGATGCGACTTGTTACCGTCGCTGTTTCCTTCGCTTATGTTCGTCGGGAGGAGATGCAACTTTTACAAGAAATAAGAGATTCTATTAGTAAGCTCTCTCACGGCAGGGAGGAGAACTTAATTAAACTGACATGGGGGTTAGCGTGGCAATAGCAGGTGCAGCATTTGGTGTTGCACTTGCATGTTGAAAATCTTAAATAATTTTGTTTATTTGTTCGTCTCGACCAGCTAAACTGCTTCTACAGTAAGAGTACCTGTAGCAATCACTCACCTCATATGGTTCGAAACATCGCTGTAGCAATAACATGCACTGCGTTACACCGTTCTTTTGATGTCAGGCTATCGAACAAAGTGCCACAGTGAAAGAAGCATTAAAAAAAGAACGCTGTAATAGCGAGGAATTATGCTTTATCAAATGGTTTCTCCCTTGCACCTTCACCGAAATCAGACTGATTGTGCAAGGGCCAATGAGACCAGCTAATCTTCCGCTATCCGGCAACAACAACAAGCACCTCCCAGACAGTAAAGGAACTAACACAGCAATCACCACCATGTCAATTATCCTCAAGAACACCCCAATCAGCACCGCAAACTACCCTATATCTTTCCGCGATTTTTACGAATATTCGCAGCTTTATTTCAAAACGTGAACTCGTCTCTAATCTTGTTTCATCCTCCAGCAGCAACTTACTCGTATTAACAGAAACATGGCTTAATAGTGACGTCACTGATCACGAGATGCTGGCTGACTTGCCAAATTTTCAAGTATTCCGCAAGGACCGCGATGGCAGAAAGGGAGGAGGAGTGCTCATAGCGGTTAGCCAGGAACTACCATCCACATTGATCAATCTTTCATCCGGTCTCGAGACACTATGGATAAAATGTCAAGCTACACCCCAATCCGTTTTACTAGGCATGTGCTACAGACCCCCGCAAAGAAACCCCGAATTCCCTGGCAAACTTAATTCCGTACTAAGTGAACTTTCAACCAAGCACCCTAATACACATATAATCTTGTTGGGTGTCTTTGACTTTCCAAACATTGATTGGCCTAACCTAACTGTTGACGGAGGATGCCACAGCGAGGCAATCGAGTTAATAAATGTTTGCCTTAATTTTAACCTTACTCAAATCATATCCAAACCAACCCGTGTAACCCAAGATTGTGAAAGAATTTTAGACTTAATACTAACCAGTATCCCTGAAACCATAAAATCAATCTTATACTTGCCAGAAATAAGTGACCTTAAAGTAGTTCAAGCCGACTTTATAATTACTCCACTAAAACGACAAACCACCAAAAAGACCATACGACTCTACGACAAGGGAAATTACCCTGCTGTAAATAACGAAATAAATCATTTTCTTCCAATATTCCAAGAAAATTTTCATAGTTGCTCAGTGCATGAAAACTGGACGCTATTTAAGGATAACATAGATATATTAGTCGGCAAATTCATCCGTAAATTTAGTTTCCGTGCCTGCTCTCAAAATGTATGGTTTACTAAAGCACTCAAAAGACTAGAAAACAAGAAAAAACGCCTCTTCCTCTCCGCCAAGCTGCGGGATAATGAAAACGCCTGGCTGAAATATTATACAGCTGAAAAAACATATGTAACGGCAATTCGCAACGGTAAGCATTCTTTTTTCCGCGCTGACTTGCCGAAAATGCTGACTACCAACCCAAGAAAGTTCTGGCAGAATATAAACCCAAACCACGCATCCACTGTCACTCTTACGAAAGAATCAGGTGAAGTGGCTACTGACTTTAAATGTGCTAATATGTTTAACACCGCCTTTCCATCCGTATTTAGTAAAGAAACCGACATGCCACCCCCTGTACACTCCGATGTCTTCGGAACTGTTATGCCGCCAATTTTCTTCGTCGCATCTGGAATTTCTGCCATAATCGAAAAACTAAAACTATCTTCATCAGCCGGGATCGATAACATTAACTCAAAATTTCTAAGGAACACTCAAAACATTTGTGCATCATTTTTGTCTTTACTGTACTCACAGTCACTTTCCACGGGCCAGCTTCCTGCTGATTGGAAATACGGAAAGGTCATTCCAGTCTTCAAGTCAGGTATCAGAGAATCACCGCTAAACTACCGACCCATTTCTTTAACCAGTATCCCGTGCAAAATCATGGAGCATGTCATTTACACACATATCATGGACTTTCTCGATTCAAATAATTTCTTCAATCCTGCGCAGCACGGATTTCGCAGGGGTTTTTCGTGCGAAACACAAGTGGCCATGTTTGCGCACGACTTGCATGCAAACTTAGACTGCAATTTTCAGACAGACGCCATATTTCTGGACTTCGCGAAAGCGTTCGACAAAGTACCCCATAAACGCCTTCTACTCAAACTTTCACTGTTGAATCTTCACCCAGACATCATAAATTGGATCCGTTAATTATTAAATAACCGCTCTCAGGCTGTTTTTGTGAACAATGCTACCTCTGCTTCCCTTCCAGTAACATCAGGCGTTCCGCAAGGGTCCGTCCTTGGCCCGCTTTTATTCCTTATATACATTAACGACCTAACAACTCATGTATTTTGTAATATCCGAATGTTTGCCGATGACTGTGTTATTTATCGCACTGCTGCCAACGCCTCTGATCAATCAACCCTTCAAAGTGATCTTCACCATGTAAAGCAATAGTGCGATGATTGGCTAATGGAACTTAACACTCACAAATGCAAAACCTGATCCTTCAACCGCCGTCGCTTTCCACTTGTTTTTTCTTATGCGATTAGCAGCGTTCCTGTCGAAGCTGTTCAATCGTTTAAGTATCTGGGAGTCACTTTCTGCCATGACCTTTCTTGGGCTTTGCACGTCACTAACGTCATATCATCTGCGAATAAAACATTTGGATTTTTGCGACGCCATCTACATAACGCACCTAAGAAGGTAAAATTGCTAGCTTATAAAACTCTCGTGCGAACAAAATTGGAATATGCTTCACCAATTTAGAACCCGCGACAAGCTTATATTCAAGACGCCCTTGAGTCACTTCAAAACCGTACCACTAGATTAATTCATCGTTCGTATTCTTATGATGTGAGTGTGTCATCACTAAAATTAGAATCTAATTTACCCCTTTCTCTCATGTCGCCGCCGTATCGCCAGTCTTTCTTTATTCTATAAGATTTTTCATAGCTCAAAGGGCATCCCGCCTTACACTGTTCCACCAACACGCATATCTAACCGCACTGTTCACCCTCTTCAAGTCGCGCGCCCACGTGCACGCACCGTTACCTTTTCTACGTCATTTTTTCCTCGTACAGCTGCTGACTGGAACGGCCTTCCGGGCGACACCGCTGCCATCCCTTGTCCATCTACCTTCATAGAAAGCATCACCAATCACCTTTCACCATAGATTAACACATGGTTTCTCCTTATTTCTGTGTAACCCACCCCTTATGTAATACCCCCTTACGGGGTCTTTAAGGGATAACAATGAAATGAAATGAAATGAAATGTGTAGACGTGCATAAGCTAGGAAAAGCAAGTAAGCAAAACTAATTAAAAACAAAGTCACAGCCGAGCAAAACAATGCTTACGCTGCACTGGACAATTCTCTGAATATCTGTAGTTTTAGGGGGATTCGCATACTCCAAGAATTTTCATTTCAAGGTAATAAAAACAAGAACCTCTTCTGAAAATCGTAATTTTCCCGGCAGTGATGCGATGGAGGTATCCCGATGTCGAGTGAGCCAATCGCGAGTAAATTCTATCGATGGATTGGGTCACAGAGTTTCATACAATAAAATTCCCAGGGTCTCTTGTATTATCCCTAAAACGAAGGTGAAAGGCCAAGTGCCAATGCATGAAAGACGGACTCATACCGTACACATTGCTTATTCGCTTAGTCACTGCTTATTCGCTTGGTCATTCCCTTATTTCGCTTCGTGTACTTCGCTCAGCCATCCTTGTTAATTCAGAGGACGAAGGTGTCACTCAAACACTAGGTCAAGGCTTCGAGCGCCTTAGCTGTATGTTAATTAACTGTGCCTGAATTAACTTCGCATTTATTAACACCAATCGTCGTGGGTTCGAGTGCCTTAGCTCAAGCAGAATTTACTTCGCCCTCATTAACACCAAAGTTCACGGGCTCAACTCTCACAAAGAGTTGTGGTTAACGTTCAGTCAAAGTTCAAACGTTCGCCGCCCTAATTAACGCCAAAGATCGTGGCTTTATCTCCCATCAAAGCTAGATGTTTCGTAGCCTTTTCTTACCGTTCGTGTCGTCAACTCTTTTATGCGAAGCATATTACGAGGGCTCAACCCAGCTCCTCAGGCGCGGCGGTGACCATGAAATCACGTGACACCGTGACGTCACGACAGAGGAGAAGTGGCTTTGGCTCAACTCTTGCAAGACGGGCTGGGTGGGAATCGAACCAGGGTCTCCGGAGTGTGGGACGGAGACGCTACCACTGAGCCACGAGTACAACGCTTCAAAGCGGTACAAAAGCGCCTCTAGTGAATGCGGTGTTGCCTTAGAAACGCGCTGTTTCTAAGGCGTGCGTCTCTTGCTCAGGCGCACATTTCGTTGCCGCGCCGAACGCTGCTTTGCTCGACGCTCACCGCGTCCAATGCGGGGCGCGTAGTCGCTGCCCTGTAGCCCATTGTCTTACACCCCTTGGCGGGTCGACGGGAACGCTGTCGCGTTCCACTCTTGAAGGCGAAGAAGTAATGCATGAGTTGTTTCTTCGTCTAGCCGAACCAAATATAGCCAAGCAACAGCAGTTCACCAGGCTAAACAGTGGTTCAACAACTAAAATAAAGGCTAGTATGCTTCGCATCCTGGGCTTAACCTTACCTAAGCCACAGCCATTTTTTCGCTCATGGTTGACTGACCGATGACACATAAGGCTTTCACCTTGATAACTAAAGTGAACTCTGGCGCTGCGAAAATTCAGCCAGTATCGGAATGATGGTTAATGCGCAGATCTGTCTGATCTTCATGCTCATAGCTTCAGCCGTTTTAGAGTGCCGCTCTTAACGGCGTCCAACATTCAGTGTTTGTGGCGCGTTTCATCATCAAGCGTCGCTTGGCGTCTATGCTGAGGGTGGCTTGCAGGAACATTTAATAACGAAAATAATCACGAATATATTAACGCATTCTCAAGATACATAGACAACGCCTAGCCTACACAAGGACGCGTTCTACAATTCGGTAATACTTTTGTTATTATATGTTCGTGCAAGCCACTCCATATCTCGCCGCCATACCGCCAGAAGCGACTCGATGAGCGCAGACTAATCACAATGCACGTGCCACTGGTGCGCCTAGACGCGCGTTCATGTAGAAAGGCCGAAAGACGCAACGCCAGAAAACGATGTTAAAAACTACTGAATGTGGGGCAGCATTCAGTTTCCCGTTGCCGCGTTCAGTGTTGGAGTCATCGGCGTCCTTCGTCCTCACCGAGCGAACGATAACAGCGAACGCGGAGCGCAGTGGGGGTTGAAACACGGCACTAGAGAAGAGAGCGCGAGGAGGGAATCGGAGGAGGTTACTGTGAATGTATGAGGTGGGAAGCGGAGGAGGAGAGCGTTGCGAAAGAGTGAGGAGGAAAGCAGAGTGCCGCACTAGACTACGACATGGCGCCACAGCCATGTACGCCGCAGTGCGCCGACGACCTCATTACTAAGGCATGCAGCGAGCGCTTGGCGAGCACGTCCACTGATACGAAATACGGAAACAAAGCGCTGGCTTGTGCTTCGGAGCCAGACGCGCCGTTCCCGTGTTCGTGCCTTTTTTCTGAACAATGAGAGACGCAACCGGTGGAATTCCAAACGCCTAAATAGCGGCGCTCAAATTTTGCATTATGGAGCAACGTAGTCATCGGTAAATTTTATTCTAGATTTATTTAATACGTTTTATTGGCCTTCGCTGTCCTACATTTCAAAGCAATCTATATTTCTATATGCACGGTTGAGCAACATTGGGGATGAATTGCAACAAATGACTGAGGGCCTTAGCAGAGAAATTATTAGAGTAAGCTTGAAGCGTATTACCCAGAAGACAGCAGTCATGTTCAGTAGTCTGGCAAGCGAGCAAGAATTAATGATCGCCAGTGACCCTCCAGGATACGTGCAATAGTAGATTTACTTAGGTCAATTACTCACGGATCACCTAGTAGAAGGAAATTTACAGCAGAATAAAAATGGGTTGCAGTGATTACGGCAGGCATTACCTAATTCCTGATTGGAAGCTTAGCCCTTTCGCCGAAAAGTGTACAATCTATGGATTCTACCAATTAGAGCCTACGGGGCCGAAATATGGAGATTAACACAGCTCGAGAACAAGATAAGGACCGCGAAAAGAAGAATGGAACAAAAAACCTAAGGCTTAACGTTTAGAGACCGGAAGACAACGGTATGGATGAGAGAGCAAACCTCGGTGACATTAAGGGGGAGGGGGGGTGGAATGGAGCTGGACAGGCCATGTAATGAGCAGGGCAGATAATTGGCGGACAATTAGAGTTAAAGAATGGGTACGACCAGAAGGGAAGCGCTCTCGACCTTAGCAGAAAATGATGTTGAATGATGAAATTGGCAAATATTGACGCGCAAGTGGGATTCAGCTAGAGCAAGGTAGGCAGTTGGAGAACGCTGGTGTCGCTGCCCAGTGTGCGTAGCAGCTATCACTGGGAATGAGAAAAAAATATCCAGTTCCCCCCAGGTTAGGTCCCGTGAACATTGCGCATGAGTCAGCGACTGTACCACTGAGCCGAGCCAGCGCTGCCTAGCACGCAGCGAGAAGGAAGGAAGGAAGGAAAAAGTGGAGAAGGAAAGGTAGGGAGGTTAACCAGTTTGGCTTAACCGGTTTGCTACCCTACACATGGGAGAGGGATGGGCGTGATTAAAGATGGGGAAAGGGGAGAGGGGGAGAGCACACAGCACAGCACACACGCAGCGAGAAAATGACCCATAAAGGTATCCTAGGCCGCAAGGAGACACGCGATACGACATGCGCGCCGCGTAGCGACGATTTGTGCGCATTTTCATTGCATTATTACGCGAGTTCGAACGCGATGCAGCACATGCGCAGGCAGAGGTGCAAGGTTGGGAAAGAAAGTTTCAAAAAGAAAAAGTTTAAGGGGATGTATAGAAGAATGCTAGAAAAACTATACATTGTGTATCTACTGCAGCGTTTAAAAGGGGACACCAAGAAATAATCACCATGATTATAATAATCTCCATTAGCATCGTATCGTGCCACTTGCCTTTCGTAGTGAGATAAGGGCCTCGTAGCATCTGTACGTGCGCCCGTTGCATTGCAGTTGCATAATATTACCCCAAGTTGTACGCCATGTAGCAGTTCCTTTGGTAGCGGTACAAGGTACATAGAGATCTCTTCAGGGAAAAAAGGGAAATTATGGGCATGTATAGATTCTGATGTAATGGCAAACATGCATGGTATGCCTGAATAATTCAAGCAGGCTAGATGACTATCACCTATCACTATCAGATGAAATGTCATAAAATCTTCATCATCATCAGCATCGTATCATGCCACTTCACACGCGATGTGACATGCGCGCCGAGCAGCGTCAATACGTACAAAGTTTGCATTGCACTTTCGCTATATTCTAGCAGGTATTCCGATGTGTAGCAGTTCCGTATGCATTAAGCTGGTCATGGATACGCCAAGAGGGTTAGGTGTTTATTTATCACCACACTGTTTTGAAGGGGATGCCAACAAACTACCATTATCATCAGCAACAACAACAGAAACGT
Source organism: Dermacentor albipictus (assembly GCF_038994185.2). Lineage (NCBI taxonomy): Eukaryota > Metazoa > Arthropoda > Arachnida > Ixodida > Ixodidae > Dermacentor > Dermacentor albipictus. The sequence goes on along the minus strand of NC_091829.1, from coordinate 73,342,191 downwards.
AACATGCCACGGGTCGATGGATGGGACATGTGCGTAACGTAGTCTGGATAACTCTGCTTACCCTTCAGACGTTATGGCGCCTGCTCGCAAGGTACGAACCGCTGCTGAAGCTGATCGTGCAGCTACGCGAGCGGCTGCAACCACGCAACATCAGCAGTCAGCTGTGCACAGGGCAAAAAAGCCGCCACGCAAGCCGCAGCTCGCCGTCGACGCTGGGTGGACAATCCTGATTGTTTTCTTGAAAACGACGCCAAGAGACTTCAACGCGAAGACTCTGCCGAGTGGGGTGCCGAAAAGAAAGCCCCTATGCCTCCACTCATCCAACTTACGATGTGACTGAACAGCGTATGCCACGCATGCCTGTGACGTTTTCTGTGATGTGTACAGATCTACCAACCGGACACCAGAGGAGAAGGAAAAGTATGTGCTCTCAGGTGATTGAAGAATATTTTCTAAGCAATACGTTCTACTCTCGACCGTGCTCAGGCCGCCGCATTTCGATGGGGAACGAATGGGAAAACACGCGTGTAATTAGATTTAGGTGCAAGTTAAAGAACCCCTGGTGGTACGAATTACCACTTTGCCCCACTACAGTGTACCTGAAAAATTTGCCACCTAATACCTAATATTTATTTATCTCAACCCTGCTGTTTCGACGATGCGGCCAACGTGCATGTCCAGAGGTACGACTTCAGCGAATTTGAGACATCCATGCAAATCGAAATATTGCTGGAGTTAACGGTTATGGTTACACAGTTAAATTCACAAAAACGATGAACATCATTACGTAAGAGAAATGGATCCGGTTGGTGACTGTCAATGGAGCCAACAGCCTAGCGGGGAGGGCACTCTAGGTAGGCTAGACAAACTCCATAGTGGCTCTGGGGTCTGTACATCAGTTTCTCTTCAGATCCCAAAGACTTTTGCGCAAATGCAAACGGAAATAACAAATATTGAGGTAAAATATCCGCAGACCGTGTCTTTATACGGAGAGGTGCTTTTCTCTTTATGAACAATGCCAGTCTTCTCGTTTCGCTTGATGGAGTACCTGTGCCTGTCCACGACTGAACTTGATGGCGCACTATGGCATGACAGGTTGATTGCTTTAGCGTAATACACATTATGGTACATTTGCGGAAAAGAAGGGGCCAACCGCAATGGTGGCGCAAAGTTGCTCGCTACAACTTTTGTCAGGTTAACAGTATTCAATATATCATTCGAAAACTAGCATTACCACGAGCAGTTCCGTAGGGGGAAATTTGTAAAGCTCATTCCGAGTATTTCGGGAAAAATTGGAAGCTTATCAAGGTTAAGCCCAGTGGATGCGAAGCATCCACTGTGCGTAACCTTAGCGTATCCTTAGCGTTTGGAGGCATCTTGACCACATACACGTCCGGCGCAAAGACGCTGTCGCGGTTGCGGGCACAGAGACTGAAGGGCAAGATATAGTCCGGCGTAACGCGCGCGCGCGGCCACGCGCGTCGCGGTTAAGCGACGTCGGTGAAAAGCGCGCACTCTACAGTCCGGCGTCACGGCGTAGCCGGCGTGCCTGGCGCGCTTGGCGAGCACAACGCCGCCGGCGCGGACATAGAGCGTGTTCTATTTCACGCGGCTGCCGCTAGACCAGAATGCACTGCGCGCTGCAGCGGCAGCGAGCAGAAGGCAGAATGGCGGCCTGCGGTGCGCGTACTGACAGTGCTGCTGTGGTTTTTTCAACATCCGTGTGGGATGACAGCGCGAGTGAGGACGCCTGCTTGAAGCGATTTGCAACCTTCCATGTGTATACGATGTGAAACGCATGGACTACCGCGACACAGAGCGCAAGAACAACACGTGGGAAACTATACGAAAGCAGTGTGGTCTCACCACAGGTAAGCTGCATTTCGCAGCTCCTGTACTAGCTGGTGGTAGTCGCCTAGTTGAGGGCGCTTGTCGAATAGCTTTCGCATGTACATACATGGTCCGCTTCCGTTTTTGACGTAGCCGAAGTACTAGCAATATGAGTGCGATGTTCTGGCTGTCAGGCACGGCGGCTGCATTTCGATGGGGGCGAAATGCGAAAAACACCCGCGTGCTTAGATTTAGGTACACGTTAAAGAAGCCCAGGTCAGGAAGAAAGTGGTTTTCGCACGTAAAACCTTGTTTTTTTTTTCTGGCTGTCAGGACAAGTTAACGCCATCCCGCAATAGTTTTCATTTTAGCGCACAAACAGCGCGCGGAACGAGAAGCGCGCGCGCTACCCGAACGACGCGCATGCGCCATGTAAACAGCTGTTCGCCGCGGCGGTGAAGTTGCGCTCCCGGACGCACAGATGGCGCCAGCCTCGAGCTGCGCGCGCACGCCGAACTCTAGAGGAAGCAAATTTCTGGCACCCCTGGCGTCGCTAGCGCAGCGTATCCGACTTCGCCTGCCGCGGCCTGGCGCGCCGAGAACGCCGGACTATATCTTGGCCTTGACGCGACGGCGGGCGCGCGCCGCTTCATCCCTGGCGTGACGTCACATATCACGTGATGCAGCGATGGTGGCGCCGCCGCCGCGTCGCGCGCGACGGCGCGAACCGAAGCGTGGAGGCCTCCGCCGGGCGACGTCCGACGGCGCGATATGAGGCCCCATCTGCAGCCGGTGTGGCGTAATCACGTGACGTCACATCATGTGATCTCACTTCAGGGTCAATGGTGGCCACCGCCGGGAGGCGACCGACGGCGCGATATGAGGCCCCATCTGCAGCCGATGTGACGTCATCACGTGACGTCATGTCAGTGACCTACTTGAAGGTCACTTGAAGTTCAATGGTGGCCACCGCCGGGCGTCGCGCGAAGGCCCGAAACCTACGTTAATATGCTTCGCATAAAATATCGGACGGCCACTTATAATACGTTTATCTAATTTGGATCCTGTGATAGAGGATGTGTTTGCAGGTGCCTGAATGAGACCGTGCTGCCATGATGAAGGGAGGCCCCGTGTCGCGTTCATTGCCCGTCTCGTCTGAATAGAATATTGTCATCGGCACATGCGCGGCGGTGCAAAGTAGCAACATGGCGGCGTACTTGCAGTTGCTGATTTCAATGCATAGTTGCTATGGCGAGCGTTTCCTCTAGAGTTGCTTATATTAACTCTATAGGTGAACACTCCAGATTTTTTTTAATGGGATAACAGCCACGGTAGCTTGCTGCTTAAGGGGTTTCGCTGCTAAGCTCAAGGTCGTCCACTCAATCGCGGCCACAGCGGCCGTATTTTTACTGAAGGGAAATGCAAAAAAAAATGAGAAGAGAGCAGTCGAAAAAAAACACACTCGTGTACTTGCATTGAGGTGCATGTTAATCGACTCCAAATTGAAGAAGTCACTACGAGTCCCTGATGTTAGCGTGCCTCACAATAAAAGCCGGCTTTAAGCACGTAAAACCTAACATTGCATTCCTACTTCCCTCGCGCTGTGAACGCTTGGAATGCGCTACCAAGCGAAGCTGTAAATAATCCAAATTTAGATCAGTTTTATTCTCTAGTGGAGCAGCTAATGGACCCTGTATAAATACTTTTCCTGTTGTAAAACCCCAGAAATTATCTTGTAGTATTGTATTATTTTCGTGTGTACATTTTTCCCGGTATAACTACTTTTCCTGTGTTCCTGACCCTGTATAACTACTTTTCCTGTTGTAAAACCCCAGAAAGTATCTTGTAGTGTTGTATTATTTTCGTGTGTACATTTTTCTTATGTATAGCATACGATACATAATGCTAGATTTTCTGTTTTCGTGTACGCGAGGCGTAACCATGTATGTAATATAATATTGATGCACTTGTTGTTAAAGTGTTCTGATCTACCTCATGTTTTCCTGTTGTCTTTTTGAGAACTTGATGGATCTTATTACATGCCTATGATGATGAAAGCCCGCTCCCTGTATGGGTCTGCAGAAGACCTACAGTATTAATAAATAAATAAATAAATAAATAAATAAATAAATAAATAAATAAATAAATAAATAAATAAATAAATAAATAAATAAATAAATTGCAATTTCTAGCGTGATGAGCGAGCAAAGCTTCAAATGCGTCAGTTTCAGCCATTCTAAATATTGCGCGGGCAAGTGCTGTTATCCCACCCTGTGCCTGCTCCCTTCCGCTTCACCTAACCATGGCGGAGAAAATGCTTAGGAGGCTTCGGGCTGGGGTGACCCTTAAAGCGGCTGTGGTCTCAAAGTGAAGTGTTCTCATTTACCACTGGGGTGCCACGTGTCCCTATTCCGTAGTCCCCGTGGTGGTTAGGCAGATCACCACGGGGACCACCTAATCTGCACAAATCCATGCTTTCCTAGGAATGCTCGCACCTCCTACTGCAAAGCCGGCCTCCGCTACGATGTCGCCACGAGCTACGACCGCTGGATACGTGACGAGAGATTCCACAAAACTCTACTTCGATTCGTACCCAACACAGCCCTCACAGCACAGATATAATGCAGATGTACAGATCAAGAATTATGCTTTCGGGGCAAATCCTTATCGACATAAAAAAAGTGCATATCGTGAACAGTAGCACAGCAGGTGGTCGATATTTTCTTCGATGCCGCAGACCTCGCAAGATACACTGTCCGTGACTCCAATTAATGTAGAGTATGCCTTTGTGAAAGCAACTCCTAATCAGAGGCGACCGAGATGCGTAACTTTACGTCGAGGAAGTCCGATTGGAAGTCGGAGAGGCACTGAGGGGTTTAATTGATGCAGTCGTGTAAGTCGTATGTTTGGCAAGTTCCATTCGGTCAGTGAGAGACTGCGTGTCAGCTGTCGAAGATGCCTTGTGGCGCCTGTCCAAGGAAGCGGAACTAGAATGCTGTGCTCTTCTTGATGTGTTTTGCGAGTCCCGTTATCGGCGGAATCATTGCCACTGATTTCACAGTGGGCCATGCACCCACTGAAATACAACCTCGTGACCGTTTGGTTGGACGTGATGGTGAAGTTTCACGATTTATTATGTCAATTGTTCACAATATCCGCGTCGGAGAACTGACTGCGTGCACTGTAACGCCGGTTTTGAGTCACAGAACACAGTCCATTTTCTAGGCCTTTCAGAATCAATTAATTTGCATTGCACGACGCAGAGCCGTTAGTTCTGCCGCCGTTGAGGTCGTGACATGCGATGTCTTGAGCCACAGTGTTTAAAAATTTAAAATATATTGTGGTGTTTTACATGCCAAAACACTTTCTGATTATGAGTAAGGCCGTCGTGGAAGATTCCGGAAATTTCGACCACCTGAGGTTCTTTAAAGTGCACCTAAATCTGAGTACACGGTTGTTTTCGCACTTCGCCCCGATCGAAATGTGGCCGCCATGGCCAGGATCCGATCCCGTGAACTCGTGCTCAGCAGCCCAACACCAAAGCCACTGAGCAACCACGGCGGGTGAACCGCAGTGTTATTCCTTGCGTTGGTACAGCCACCGTACCACCAGAACAGGATGACGTAAACGCTCCAGCGGTATAGTTGTGCATGTGGTTGCTGTACCTTTCCTGCAAATGAAGTAATATCAGCTGTTTTAGAGCTGTGGCCGGTAGATCTGTCTTCTTCTGTAGTTCTGGAATCATTATATGCACTTGTGGACGGCTCAAACACCACGGAGGAAACTGTGGCTTAGCCACAGGTGCGTGCCCTGAAGTAAGTGATGCACGATGGGCAGTGATAGTAGCGCTAAATGTCGAGCAGGGCATTGTATCCGTGAGGCAAGCCGGGTGGTGGGAAGGGGCCCTAGCATACTGTATGAGATGCATACGCATTGAACGCATTGTCTCAATGGTAATATGCGTCGTGATTGGGTAATCCTGCGCAATGGCAATGGTTTCAGCCGTTGATGCACAACATGGTAATCAAAGACATATCTTAAGGGCTTGGGCTTCAATGCTCTGAATCGTACGCAGGTTAGCCTTGCAGGTGTTGGATATTGCAGGGAGGCTGTATCGTACGAATCCAATGAACAACGCCATGTGCAGCTGTAACATAGCGTGTATAAGATACTCCACAACTTTTACCTGCAAGGAATTTGGATAGGCGACACATAGCGGTCAGCCGCTTTTTCACGTAATTCACTTGGGGAGTCCAAGACAGGTCTCTGTCAATTACAACTCCGAAGAACCTGTGATTTCTGCTGTGAGGTATAAGTAGTCTGTGAATAGATATGCCGTAAGCAGACATTGGCTTCCTCGTGAATGCCACCATTGCGCACTTTCCGCATGATATTTCAAGTCCTTGTTGACGAAGGCAGCAAGATGTCATTGTGGCGGCCTTCGGAAGCCGAGCGCGAAGCTGTAGTCGTGTAACACCTGATGTCCAAATGCAGATGTCGTCCGCATAGATGTACAGTCGTACGGTTCTTCGCAAGTTGTCAACTAATGCAATGAGGATCAGATTCAAAAGCGTCGGGTTAAGCACTCCGTCTTAAGGGACTATTCGGCTACCGTAATGCCAGGATGTCGTAGTAAGTGGAATACAAAGGGTTAGGTGCACGATGTAATCACTTAAACCAGCAATCTAAGTAATAGGCGACACAATATCAGAGGATGACGTCAGAATCAAATTGAGTAATGACGAATCCCTTTTTTGTTCTACACTTGCTGGGAATCCTACGAGCTGCGACAGGGGAATTCAGAGCAAACATTTAGAAAACAAGTCGGCTTCATCAGATTCATCAGGTGCCGCGGTTTAGAAAAGGGAAAAGAGTGTTGTCACTACAAGAAAGAAAAACTAAAGCCATCGAGTAAAAAAAATTGATATACCTAGAATTTGCCAAAATATTTGATCCAATCAGCAATGAAACATTTCAGAAAAACCACTGCTATAGTGCCGCGCCCGGTAACCTGCCCGAAGAATAATTTTTCCGAATTATAAACGATCACACAGCAGCAAATCATTTCCAACTCTGCTCAAATAGGAAAAATAACACATTGAACTGATTCGCAAATTGCGATAAAAAATTTCGAGCATGCTTAAGATTCGCCTCTAAGAGTGAAACGCGATAGCATTAAAAAAACTTTTATTGTTTATCTTGCATCACGGCAACTGTAGTTTATGTAACCGTGACATTTTCCTAGAAACGCTCTTGAACAGTGCTATGCACGAAGGCGAACTTTCTGGTTCTTTCTTTTTTTTTTGTCTCCCCCCACATAGCATTTGGCGCTGATGACGGGTTTGCGCGGAGGCGAGCGCCATCTAGATGGTGTTGCAGTTAAGGAACTGAGCGGGGCGCGACGTTCCTTTTATGGGAGACCTCAAACAGCAGCTGGAAAAGAGATTTGCGTTCGAGTTTCCACGCGACAGAATTACGTTTTGTCGCATATTGCAATTACAATTCGACACTATAATATCTTTGGTAGTCTGTAAGACGCACATTACGTATTTTCTGACGCATTTTACTTTGAGAAGTTCAATTAGTTCAGTAACGCCTCCGCCAGACGAAGAAACAATTTCTAAGAAATCTGCTCTACTCTCAACAGTGCGCATGGCCGCCGCATTTCGATGGGAGAGAAATGCGAAAACACCAGTGTACTTGGATTTAACTGCCCGGTAAAGAACCCCAGGTGGTGCAGATTTCCGGTGTCCCCCACTACGGCATGCTTCATAATCAGATGATAGCTTTAGTACGTAAAACCCCATATTTTTTTTTAATTTCAGCCCTTCTGTTTCGAAAATGTGGCCGAGACGTGCATGTCCAGAGAAATGACTCCCGCGAATTTCCCAGACATCTACTGAACTCGAAATATCGCCGGAGTTAACGTTCATAGGTAAACAGTTAAGCCCAGAAGAAAAAATAAAATTCAGTATGGAATGAAAGTCCGAGGTGACATGCACTGTCGGTGCAGCCAGTAGTGTTCGCTGAGAAGAACGACTGCATTTTCCGATTAACATCGCGTCCGTTGCAGCGCTGCGAATGGAGCCAGCTCATTAACGAAACGTGCACTCTTTGTACGTTACGCAAACCTCACAGGTGTACTGGGATCTCTACACAAGTTTCTCTTCAGTTCTCGAAGGCTACTGTGAATATGCAAACGGTGATCGAATTATATTCAGGTAAAATATGTGCAGACCGGGTCTTTATTCGGAGATCTTGTTTTCTGCAATAGAAAAATGCCAGTCTACTCATTTTGCTTCATGGAGTACTTTTCCCTGTCCTTTACGTAGCTTGATAGCGCACTAAGGCATGACATCGCAACGATTTTAACGCTAGACACATAAGATTAAATCTGCGCGAAAAAAAAGCGGCTTCCGCCAAGATAGCGCTAAGTGCTACCTGCCATTTCTGTGAGTCTAACGATATTCATTATACGATGCGAAAACTCGCATTTACTCGAGCACGTACGTATAGGGGGCAATGTGGAAAGCTTATTCCGTGTATATTTTATAAATACCAAATGACCATTTATAAAACATTCAGCTATGTTTTGTCGTGCGTTAATGGATACGTTTAGAGGCGCTGAACTAGATTCCACAACCATAATGAAGGGTGGCTCCATATCGCGTTCATTGCGCATCTCATCTGAGTCGCATATCTTCAGCGCAATGTATTGGTATCAGCAGCAGCAGTAGCAGCGTTTTTGCGCATATACATATCCGCAGCAGACAACGTATCCTTTAGCTGACATACCACGGTGTAGTCATTCCTTTTATCTGTATTCGACGATTGCAGATGAAGTTCGCAAGGCAATCACATCATTGAAGGATACAAGCGCTGGCTAAGACGATATTGATGATTCTCAAGTGAAACTAATTTCGCATGAAATAGTCGCAGTTTTGGCACTAATCATTAACAAACTCTTTTCTGAGTGGTGTTTTTCAGCTGTCCTAAAACTGGTAGAATAGTTTCTGTTCTCAACAAAAAAAAGGTAATCATATTTCACTAGGAAATTTCAGTCAATGTGTAGCCTTCATTTTTTTGGTAAAGTGATTGAAAAGCTTTTCAACACTCGATAATTCCGCTCCCTAAAGAAATTTCTCTTTTTGACTCCTCAGTAATTCGGATTTCGCCAAGGATATAAAACTGATCGGGCACTTTCAACTCAAGAAATCAAGCAAGCTATTGACAGGGCTGTAGTTGTGAGATCTGTATTCATCAATCTCACGAAAGCATTGGACACGATAAACCACTGCATATTACTTGTTAAACTCGAATCATTTGGTATAACAGGTCAACCGCTAAACTTTATAACAGACTACTTGGGTAACCGGTCTCAAACGGTACAGGTTGACTGTCATGTTTCATTATGCAGGCTAATTACCGTAGGTGTGCCACAGGGATAAATTTTAGACCCATTTTAATGTTTGATGTTTATTAATGACCTACCCACCCATTCTTGCTAACACCAAGTACATAATTTTCGTTGATTACCCGCCCATCTTTACATCCACTAAATCAATTACCACAGTCCAGTCTTAACCTTAACAACGACTTAATATGACTTTATGGTGCCAAAATAATAATCTGCACAATAACTTAGCTAAAATCATATTTATGGGGTTCGATTCCGAACAAAATTCAATCGACGTTCCACTTGTTCAAATTGGTGATTACGTCATAGAAGTTTCGAAGCAAGCGCGGTTCCTCGGTACCATCTTAGATAGTGAACTAAAATTTCATGGACACGCCTGATCACTTACGAAAAAGATTGCATTTGGCATCCACATTATCGCAAAGCCAAGAGCTTATTTTCCACCTCGCCATGAACGATCTTTCTATTTTGATTATATTCATAACTATCGTTCGTATTGTGCATCGTCATGGGCCAATACGTGTTCTATGTATATTGAACGTCTGGAGTCTAAAGAATATCAGCTCATTTGATTTGTTCTGTAGGTCACTGCCTCCTAAACTTAATATTCTCCCGTTACAACATTCACTAAGTCAGAAACTCTCCATTATTGCATATAGGCTAAACACATAGGACATCTTCACCTAATGTATTAATCCTGAACATATTACTAAATACAACAGAACCCGGTTTCGCCTGCGCAATAGCCTTCTTTTCGCTGCCATAAAGATGAATTGCGGCAAGTTCACAGCCCCCTTCTCTGGCATAGCAATATGGAATTTATTTCCTTTCGAAATAAAGTAATCGCACAACGTTCATATATTCTGCACGCGCACCAAGAAATATTTTATTCTAGAATTATCCGACTGCTCTTATTTCCTAATTACCCATCAATATGTATGTGATTTTTCTCTATACCCTTTGTTTTTGTATGAGTAAATAATGCTATTGATAATGAAACGAGCTTGGTCTGCCATGTCGTGCTGATTATTTTTGTTAATATTCGTTGTTATTGTACTTCTTCACACGCTTTCGATTATTGTTCATGTGTTTTGAATAATTAGCATTACCATTACCTTTTGTATTCAATTTCTTGCTATAGATAATCAACTTGCCTATTATTGTTCACATGACAGTACTTTTTCGCTGTTTTTGTATAGTAACCCGATTTATGTAAACATAGGAGATCCCCTGGCAGTATTATCAAAACTCTCGGACATCCAGCTTTAAAACTATTACCGTGTCACTCAAGAATGACTATTGCAAGAAAGTTGACTTTGTTCCTTAAAAAATGCTTTGCGTTACCTAGTGCACGGCATTCATCGATTCATTCGTTCATTCACTGACGACTAAAGATGATGGTTTTATGGCGACGCTGTAACACTGTCATATGTAGGCTAAGGTTCCGTGCATTTTTGTCCTCCGTGAACAAGAATTATCGTCATCATCAATGTCTCAAACCTCCGTAAACATTCATCCTCCTGTAAGCAAGCAGAAAATGCAATGTCTCATAGCTCCGTAAGGCAGAGGCTACAACCACTCAGCAAAGTGCAGCGAACATTGCTTGAATTCGTTCTAATCACGCAAACAACATACATAACAGCACATCGAAAACTGTCCTCATGAATGGCTCATACCCCTGCAATGCGATGCATTGCCATACCGATCCAGACCAACCGACAACCCAGCGGCGTACGTGCATCGGCGTGCATGCATCGTGCACCGCCCATCAAGACCATAAACGAGCTCGTACCTTTCTTCAAAATTATGCGTCACCTCCGTGTCGTGTGCTAAAGAGCTTCGCTGGTCAACCACGTTCACAGAGTTGAGTGGCTCATGATTTCTTTTTCACTCTGCGTACTTTACTGGCTGCGTGCCGTCTGCCACACGTACCAGACGACATGCGGCGCTTAGAATGGCCGTACTGAGCGCAGCGCAACTTTTGCGTCGTGATGCGGAGAAGTGGCGACCGACACTCAAGACGCGTCGGTCACGTATGTCTTCCTCTGTGGGTCGGTCGGTACACCTACTCTTCCAGCATGCCTCTAGCGACCATAATCCTGCTATTCCTATACGATCGCATCTAATTAGGTCTACGGGCGCAGGAATCACCGAACGAGCTCAAGAACTACATGCGCTATGCACTCATAATGAACGTTTAAAGAGAGTTTAGATAAATGGAAAGCTCATTTTAATAGTTCCTTGCGATCAACGCGCATGAGAACTTGGCCATCACGAGAATTCACGCTGAAGTGGGAGCTATGGGTGCCTAGCACACGGGTTAAAATAGGTGGCAAGCACAGATAAGCTAGCGCACGGGTTAAAAAACGTGGCAAGCAGGTAAAAGATTGATGTTGCCTTTACGGTTGCACATAAACTTGGTAAGGTTTGCCCAGGTGCCCACAAAAAAAATGAACGGAGTGGCGACTGACAAACCTGCAGGATGTTCTGTTAACCATAAGAAGTACGTGAATTACAAAATTCAAGTTGTTTATAAAATACCCTGCTCTTGTGGAAACATTACGCAGGGCAAACAAATCTATATTTAAACATCAGGATCCAGGAACATGCACTCAATGTAAAGAATGGCACTGGTTCACATTCAGTGGTTCATTGCGGCTTACGATTGTGTAAACCCAATTTTGATAGAACAGATTTTGTACAAGTATAGAGCGCAAAAAGGAGTGAAATAATGGAAGCCTTTTGCATGTTTTTCGAGGGTGACAGTTGCAGCAGCCAAGCCTCGACAGCTTTGTCGCAGCATGTAGTACGGAATTGTTTTATTTAGTTGAAATGATTGCGAACCATCCTAACAAGCGTCTATCGAATCATTGCCGCGCGCAGTTTCATAAAGCAGACGCAAGACGCATTCTAAATGAGGAAATAATTTTTTTCGCTCTATATAAATGCTCGTTCCGGGCTTTTTCTCCATTTATCGAACTTGTGACACCATGTAAGCAGCATTTGTTCTAGTACGATGTTCCACTGGACTACACCAGCTGAAAAAGTTAGAAGCATGTGTCATTTTTCTCTTCACAACTTTTAGGAATACTGCGTGTAGGGGCGAAGGGAGCGGAAGTCATGAATGGGTGGCATTGGAAACCAAAGCAATCCACTTCTGCGTACACATGGCGTAGAGAATACCCGACGCATCAAAGACAACACCACAAAATATGAAAACACCTCTTTTGCAAACATTCTACATTCACGGACGTAATTTCACGCGCTTAAAGAGCACTAATACACGTGTGACTGCGCTTTTAGAAAACAACTTGGCCTCAGCCGACGCGATGGTACACAGATGCTCTCAGTCAGACCATGCTAGACGCTGTCAGTATTCCTTCTATTTGTACTCAAGACAAATGCGTGGTTGCAATGCTTGTTTCTAGTCTTTCAGAAGACAGACTTTTCAAGACCCTAGTTTCTGAGCTCCTTGGCGTTATCTTTCCCCCGTTTTGTCACCACAAGCAACACATTCCAGTCTTATCATTCCTGGTAACTGGTGGTCGCGTTTTCCCAAGCGTGAGTACCTAAAGAAGGTCTAGGTTGGGGTCACACAAAGCGTTATAAACTTTTCCCACTCAGATGAACTAAACGCCAAACTCACTTTCTCACCACGACCAAGCCGCTTTTCGTTGTCTGTGTCACAACGCCAGGCGTGGTGAGCGTGCCTCGAAAGTATCTGAAAAATAACGAAGTTATTTACAATAATGTTCGAGGTCCCAGAAAGCGTTAAAGCTTGCCCAAGTAAGATTCAGTGCACGCGAAACTAACTACGTTAGTAAGCCGAGTGCGGCGAGCATGCGCAAAAACTACCGGAATTAGTTAAAATAATGTTGAGGCTCATAGAAAGCGTCGCAACCATTTCCTAGTGTGAGTTATTTACTCAAATTAACTACACCAAGACAACAGAGGTGTGTTTCGCTTACTGCGTCACAAATCTCGGTTCCGTGTTACAAGAGCCTCAATTGGTTGAAATCCGTCGCAGAATGTCAAACTAAATTTCTCTCGAAATTTCTCTCCATAGTGCATTCGCTCCGTGTCGAAGTACACAACGAAGGCAAGAACACATCGGCAGAATAAGAAACAGGCCACATCAAAAAGATGGGGATCGCCGAACAGGCGAACTTCACATATGCAGCCGGCCTCGCTCGCTTCGGTGGCGTGTTGGCGCATAAAGCATGCATATGAGGCGTCTCTGGCGCCGCTAACTCGTTGCTATGTAACGCATGAAAAATAAATCGCAAATTGTATTTTATTGACAGCTAAAACGTTTTTGCTTTAGCGGAAAAATTAAAAAATAAACAAAACAGTTTAAATGCGCTTTATATTCCTGTTCTTTTTTTCGATGCTCCCGTCAGCTAACCGATGGGACTAACACTGGCCGTGACGTGCATCCTGTTGCCAGTAAGTTCATTGATAGGGAAAACTTTTTAGTTTTAGCGAGAAAAATAAAATAAAGATAAAATGCCATCTAAATTGATTTCACATTGTTTTTTTTTTTTTACACTGCTCGCGTCAGCTTCTGTATGGGATAAACACTAGGCGTGACGTGTTTCCTGTTCCCAATTTTCGCCGAGTGTACCCTCTTGTTTAATTTTGTTCCCTGTGGGCGAACGGGTAAGCCGGCAACTGAATTAATTTTACTTTGAACCAGGCGGAGATGGAACTGTCAATGGGGCCAAAGCGTAAAGAAAAGCGTACTCTTGATACGTTGCACAAAATTCCTTAAGTTTTCGTATTTAAGAAACCGAATATGCCCACGGTAATGTCTATGGAGCCAGCTACCTAACGAAAAACGCGCTCCTGATACGCTTCACAAACTCCATTGTTGCCCAGCCAACCCTACATAGGTTTTACTCAATTCCCAAACGGAACTGCGTTTATGGAATTGCCGATTAAACCGTAATAACGCAAAACATCTGCCGCTTGTGTCTTCATACGCAGACCTTCTCTGTTAAAATGCTTTTACCGCTAATCACCTTAGAATTAATCGGCCCCAAGTGGCAACCACAAAGGCACTGCCAAGTTCCTGCCTCCCATTTCTTTCACGCTCCCAATAAGCGATGCGAAAACTAGCATTTACACGAGAACGTCCATACGAACAATGTGTAAAAGTCCTTCTGCGTATTGTGGAGAAATATGGGATCGCCGTTTATAAAACATTTAGCTAATTCTTAGCGTTCCCTTAAGGATGCCTTTGTGGGCGCCTTAACTAGATCGCGCCGCCATAATGAAGGGAGCCTCCGTATCGCTTAGATTGCGCGTCTCGTCTGAATCACATCTCGTCGTCGGCGCAAGGCGGCGGCGCAGTGTAGCAACATTGCGGCGTTCTGGCGGTTGCAGGTTTCAACGCATGGGCGCTATAGTTGCGTATATTACCACGATAGGTGAACGTTGGGGCCTGTTTTATGTGTGACGCCAGCCGCGGCAGCTTATTGCGTAAGGCGCTTCAATGCTGAGCTCAAGGTCATGCATTCAATCGCAGCCATGGCGGCCGAATTTCGACACGAGCGAAATATAAAAAAGAAGCAAAAAAAAAAAGAAAAAGAAAAAAGAAAGCGTGCGTGTTTGGATTTAGGTGCACGTTAAAGAAGTCGAAATTGATAAGCTCTCTCCCAGTCCCTCACTATAGCGTGCCTCATAATAAAACCGGGCCTTCGGCACGTAAAATCGAACAGTTAAATTTCTAGCGCTACGAGCGAGCAAAGTTTCAAAAGCGTCAGTTTCAGTCACTATAAGTATTGCGTGGGCTATGGCTCTTATCCCACCCCTTTGCCTGCTCCCTCTCCCTTCATCTTATCAGGGCGGAGGAAGTTGTAGTTAGAAGGCTTCGGGTCAGGGTGGCTCTTACACCGGCCGTGGCTTCAAAGTGAAAGCGGTCGTATTTACCAGTGGGTGCTACATGCCCAGATTACTCAGTACCAGTGATGAATAGGCAGATGCAGCGTACCACCTAGTATGCACAATTCTAATATCATAATCGGAACTCTCGCGTCTCCAACTGCAACCTTGCCTCCGCTACAGTGTCGCATCCAGTTATGACCACTGGATACATGGTAACAGATTCCATGAAACACAGCTTCAATTAGTACACTACACAGGCCTACCCGCCGTGGTTGCTCAGTGGCTATGGTGTTGGGCTGCTGAGCACGAGGTCGCGGGATCGAATCCCGGCCACGGCGGCCGCATTTCGATGGGGGCGAAATGCGAAAACACCCGTGTGCTTAGATTTAGGCGCACGTTAAAGAACCCCAGGTGGTCAAAATTTCCGGAGTCCTCCACTACGGCGTGCCTCATAATCAGAAAGTGGTTTTGGCACGTAAAACCCCAAATATTATTATTATTATTACACAGGCCTCACAGCCCACATATAATAAATATATGCATATTAAGAATTAAGGCTTCAGTGCAAGTCGGCATCGCAATAAAAAACACATAAGAAAGAAGTGCTCGAACACGTCATACGGTGTTTATCAGCCATGTTTCCGAGTGCCTAGGGAAATTTTAATGTCATCCCGAGTTTGCATGTTGCGAAATTGGGTTTATCAGATGTTTAATGCATGGCGAAAATTTTAAGTTTCCAGCTGTGAATACATTTGCAAAGAAAACTGGTGCCACACTTTGTCCCTCTTTTCCAATTTACACACAGTTTGTAACATTACGAAAACTCATTGTTCAACTAAACAAGCCACTCGATCATATTGCTTGAAAGGAAGAGGTCTGCCGTGGGTAATGCGTAGACGACATCAAAAGCGTCACATTTAACCACAGCTTCTGCACTAAATTACGAATTGAAGCAGTGCGGGAGCGTTCTCAATGCATTTCATGATGGAGGGGGGGGGGGGGGGTAGTGTTTTGTACGCTTTCCAGGAACAACTATTATTGCCCCCAAGATTATATAGCCTTCAAGTCAACACCCCTCAATACGTCTGAGCATTTGAGCTGACAAGCCCAGTGCATATATTATGCGTCCGAACGATCGTGTCTGCTAAATATTGCATCCCTACGCGTCGCACAAAGAGCTTCAATTTCAAACCAAACGGCGTTTGCAGTTCTCCTGTCGGGGGCCGCCTTCCCAGCGAGAGAGTCGACGTATATATCGCGCAAGTGCACCTACGTACATTACGTACATGGCAGCCCGGTGACGTCGCTAATAGGTACACGTGACTACAAAAATTATTCAAGCCGACATCATTTATTCGTTTACGATGTTGTTTCAATGGATGACTTAGACTTAAGAGAAGTAATGAAACACGCAAGCCGAATGTCCTCGTGTTTTTCTTTTACTTCGTGCCGTATGGTAAGAGAGATGTATTTCCATTGCGTCTCCTTGTTTTCACGTCACGAAGTTTCGCGCGCAGAGAACCAAACTATGTCGTTTCCTCTTGCGTATACCAGCGTCGCGGTCATGCTCTTTCATCCTCTCACGCCTGCCTCATTGCTCGTGATTACGGCGCTGATCAGGTGTTCTTGTGCATGCAGAGCGCGAGAAATCACTTTCGGCGCAAAACAAGACCGACTAAAGAGCTCGCCCGCGAAGCCGTCACCGGAACTGCACCACTCAGCAAAATTAGAAGGCAGGGCCGGTGACGTATCCGTCAGGCGATTCTCTGGCCGTGACATGGGAGAGCGGAAGGACGGAATTTCGCTTGCTGACCCAAGAGCGGCAAAGTGGAAAGAGTGTGTATTTTGGCGGTGACGCTCGTTTCCTGCAATCATGGGTTAGCGCCATTGCAAATAATTCCATCTCTGCTATTAATGATCGATTTTAAAGAATTGTTGCCGCAGAAGGCTCCTGAGAGGGCACGTAACCACTACCAAATTTTAGCCAAAATTTTCTTGTGGCTCGGTGAGGGTTCCCTTGAAAAGGGCGTTTACCATAGCACTTGTGCAACCGTATTTATGCGCGCATGCTTATATGCCAGTTTTTGTGTTAGAGAAGGTAACAGTTTCTTCGAAAACGCGAAGCACTTCATTGTGATAGTGAAATGTTAGACAATTACGCATAGCAAGGTTCGTAGTTTTATCGGCTACATAGCTCACAGTAAACATTCTCTTATTAAACTAATTAGCGAGAACGATATCACGCCCGCCTAGTCATACATGAGCAACGCTGTTACAATGAAGAACTTTGGCATCAGGAATGAAACTCTTTGAGCAACCTCTTGCTTCAACGCCTGTCCGACGCACGAGTTTACGCGATGTCCAAACCTAGGGACGCTGGAAGACAGCGCACATGAAGCGACAAGCCGTTGCGGCTCGCCCAACTATGCACCCACCGCAGATTACACCCAAGATACCGCACGTGGCCAGGGAATGTGACCAACCACGCAAAGAACCATGCGTAGTCCGTATCCAGACCCCCTGCTATGTCCGCCATACCATCGCCACCATACATACACACACACACACACACACACACACACACACACACACACACACACACACACACACACACACACACACACACACACACACACACACACACACACACACACACACACACACACACACACACACACACACACACACACACACACACACACACACACACACACACACACACACACACACACACACACACACACACACACACACACACACACACACACACACACACACACACACACACACACACACACACACACACACACACACACACATACATACATACATACATACATACATACATACATACATACATACATACATACATACATACATACATACATACACACACACACACACACACACATACATACATACATACATACATACATACATACATACATACATACATACATACATACATACATACATACATACAGTAATTGAGCAAGCAATGAGTATGTATCAAGTCTTCGATAAAGAATCCGTGCGAAGCAGCTAACATACAAAACGGCTCTTTCCACGGCGTGCGCAAGCTCATTGCTTCGGACGTGCAGTATCCACAAAAACATCTAGAGGAATTTATTTCTTTGTTCTTCGGTGGGAAATATCCGTAACCTGTACAATCTCGAGGGCCAACATCGACAACCATCGAAGATCTTCAGGTGTAAGAATTTATTTGAAGGCGGACTTGGGATCTAAATGCCTTAACCACAGTTCAACTCGATCTCACGCGATAACGTCACGCGATAACGTCACCGCAAGTGCAGCACTGACCAGAAAAGCGACAAGAACAAAAACTTGAAGGACGCTGAAGCTTCACCTTCAAGAGTGGAACGCGATAGCCTTATCGCACTCCGTTCACACCACCCACTCATTCGCTCGGGATGTTCTTGAGTCACAGAAAGACGAAACGTGCGCCTGAGCAAGCGGAACGAACCAAAGAACTCGGTTTCTCGGAGGGAGAAACGATCTACGCGAGCCAAACGTCGTGATCGGCATGGACAGCCGGGCCGCGACGCGCCATGAAGGCGGCGGACGCGATCATGGGGCTAACGCCTCAATGGGATCGTCCTCTATCTCGCTTGGGAGCACCACACAGACGCATGACTCCACGCCTGCAGCACGGCACACATCTCAGGGGACGTTTTCCCACCAGATGCGCTACGGCACAGCGATCACGTCAGAGGCGTCCTGTATCGGACGATGCACATAAGAATCGCGCTGTGAACGCAAAGAGGAGCCGCGTTGCTTAAATGTGACGCACGCTGGAAGTTGGAAGGAGAGTGAGCGAGAGAACCCATAAAACGCAAGGGTATTGGGGCATCTTCGCACCGGTCCCCGCAGGACCCCAATGCGCTCAAACGAGACGATGGGGAGAAGCGGGTGAGTGGCGCGCCAGTGCCGGGCAGCGCCGTACATTGCGAGGAGGGTGTCTTCTGTGTTTGCCGCAAGATGGCTCCACGTGTGCGTCAAGCACAGAAGAAATGTAGCGGAAACGGACTTCGCTACGCGTTCAACAGCGAATTCTGTAATTGACATGCTAACAATTGCCAATAAATACCGCAGTGTACATTTCTGCGGCACGTTTCTAAGGTAACACCACCTCCACTAGAGGCGCTTTTGTCGCGCTTTGAATCATCGAACTCATGGCTGAGTGGTAGCATCTCCGTCTGACACTCCGGAGACCCTGGTACGATTCCCACCCAGGGCATCTTGCAAGTTGTTTTTATTTATGAATTGCCTTCCGCCATTTTTCGCTCGCAGCCAACGCCGCCAACGCCGTCGTCGACGACACCAGCTTTTCTGCGACACGAGCTCCTTAACGCTGTCGCTTTAAAAAGAAAAAAAAAAGGCAACGCTTGCGAGATATTTGTCGCACGATCCTCCAGCTCCGGTATGGGAGAACGCAGGCAAGAAACTAAATATGGTCAACGCTGTCATGATAAAGAACATTGGCATCAAAACTGAAATGCTTGGATTAGCATCTCGTTCCAAGGCCTGTCCGACACTACAGAGTATGCAATCTCCAACAAAAGGCACGCTGTAAAAGAGTGCACATGGTTCGACAAGCCACGTCGGCTCGCCCATAATATGCATCCGCCACAAATTACCTCCAAGATACCGCAAGCAGCCTGGGATTGTGTGCAACCACACAAAGGACTTGATCAGCCACGGCCGCATTTCTTCAGACTTGCCTTCAACGTCCGCCATACCAATG